>NC_054486.1:110358708-110593325 GCF_017639515.1 Carcharodon carcharias
TACTGGGCTAGACGATGTGGTGGCTATGTTACTGGGCTAGACGATATAGTGGCTATGTTACTGGGCTAGACGATATAGTGGTTATGTTACTGGGCTAGATGACAGTGGTTATGTTACTGGGCTAGATGACATAGTGGTTATGCTACTGGGCTAGATGATATGGTGGCTATGTTACTGGGCTAGCAATCCACAGCAAACAGACTCAGATCCCACCACAGATAATTCAATCTGAATTTCAAAAATAGTCAGTTTCAGTAAAAGTGACCACGAAACAGAGATGGTTCCTTTGCAGGAAGGTAATTTATTGTCCTTACCCCGGCTAACGGACATATGGCTCCAGTTCCCCAACAATGTGGTTGACTCAAGTGCCCTCTGAAGCAGCTAAGCAAGACACTGAGTTTGTATCGACAAAAATAAAAAGCCTGCACACCACACACTTGGAAAAAATAAATGTGCAAAGCCATGGGGATACAGCAGGCGAATTCCAGATTGGAGTGTCCTGTGGAGAGCTGGCATGAACTTGAGGGCTGAATGGCCTTCTGTGCCACAATGGCTCAATGACAGCACACAGACTGCAGCAGTACTAGAGGACAGCTCACCACTACCACCTTCTCAAGGCAACCGGGATAGGCAACAACTGCTGGTCTCGTCAGTGGGTGCCACATCCCAAGAATGAAAACATTTCTGAACAGTAGCAAGGTTCTTGGGAACATCGGCAACAGCAAAGGGATCATTGTTCCTTCTGGCTGTGACACATGGGTGGAAACGCTTAAAGAAAAATGGGGTAAACAGAAGTAGTTTGTTTCATTGCCAAGTTAGAGGACGTAAAACTGGAGAAGGCTGAGTTATCAGCAGCCCACTCTTAACAGGCTATTGGCTGCAGTCCAAAAAAGCACTTTCTCACATCTCCTATCTTAGCATAAGGAGCCCAGTACAGGCATTATTAACCCCAACCCCCTCTTAGAATAGGGATGCAATCTCACCCTCTAACACTTGCTTAGAGAGAGCAAATTAAAGTGGAAACACACCCCTGCCCTCACAACCCAACATATCAGAGCAATAGAGAAGCACTTGCTCTATTAAATCCCTGCAACAGGAGAGGCACATTTTCATAACTAGTACATACATAGATGCAGGGAGACACCTAGTTTTTCTATTAACACGAAGTAAAACAATGTTCACTTTTTAAAAATTTAAATTCAACACTAGAGTGGGCTACTGTCAAAAACTCAGGGAACATGCCTGGCAAATCAGCTCATTGGTAAAAGCCATACCCAGGAGTGTTACTGCTTCTATTCTATGGCACCATTTTGAAAATAGGCATAGCAACAAACCTCTCCGCATGCAGAACCCAGAATAAATGGAAACCAATTCTCAGTTTCCAAAGGTGTCTCTGGGAGGAAAAATAGTGTGTTATGAATAACAACATTCCATGTGGACCTAATACAAGCTCTTCCTCAGATCATATCCGCTAAGTGGAATTTGACTGTACGGAACATTTTGCTTCACATTGCAAATTATTTACAGTTAAATACCTCGTGTGTAAATACGCTGCCTGTTGAGATAGCAAGGAAAAATATCTCAGAATAATCGCCTTCTTTCTCATCCTCCCACTCTCTGCTGAGTTGGCCAATCTCATACCAGTCAGAAGCGGGATCATGACCTTAGGACTGCTGTGTGAGGGAGAGCTAGGTAAATTAAATAAAAATGCTATATAGACGAAAGCTGTTGTTAATGAAGTAAAACACCCCAAGATGCTTCACAGGAATGCAAGCAAAGAAAATTTTAAATCCAGTACTATGACAAGTGAGCAAAAGCCTGATCAAAGTAATAGGCTTTAAGGATCATCTTAAAAAGAGGGAGGAGGGGGAAGGAGGTTAAGTAGCTAGATGCATGGCCGCTAATAGTGGAGCGATTTAAAATCAAAAATGTGCAGGAGGGCAGAATTCTAGAAGCACAGAAGTCTCAGTGGGTTCTAGAGATAGAGGAGGTTACAGGGATTTGTGGGGTAGGGGGCGTGGGACAGCCCATGGTGGGTTGGAGAGCCCACGGAGGGATATGATTCCTTCAAATAAAGATGCTAGGTTATTTCCAACGTTTTTATTTCTCCGTCTCCCTTTCCTGGTCCCAGCTGCTTTAGTGACTCCTGCTGGAATGCCTGCAGATGCCTGAGTATGCACATCCTCTCTGCAAATTCCCCCAGTCACTCAGTCTAGGCGCACACTTGCAAGGAATGAGACTGAAAGACAGAAAACTGAGGGGAAAATAAAGCACGTCCTCTTCTGGTTTTGAGAGGTGCAATGATGGGTTAAATGAAGACTGCAGCAAGAGGAGCTCCACCTCCTCCTCCTTCCATTCGTAGTAACACAAGATGCAGAAACTGCTTTCCATCTGAGAGGAGAAATGAATCAGCCCAACCTTCAACAGATCACAAGAAGATTCTGGGAAGCTCTGGCTCTGCTTATTTCAACATCCCTCTTACACCAAGTTGAACGTGCAACGTCACTGCAGCCACATCAACTTGCAGTTAAACAGTGGGTTGCCTGGCAATGAGCCAAATGTACAGCTGTGCACCCGAGAGCCCTGACTGATAAATGGAACGTAAAGTCACTTTTATACTGTGGCTTTTTATACTTTTATCTGCTTTTAACTCAGGGATCTCATGGAACCCAAGCTGCACAGTGCTCCCAACTATCTGCAACGTGCCAGCACCGGCACATTACTGTAGTAATTTGCGTGCCATAAGGTATTGCAAACAACAATGTGATAATGACTAGATGATGATCTGTTTTGAAGCATTGGTTGACAGATAAATATTGGCACCCGAGGACCTAACTCTGCTCTTCTTCGAAACAGTGGTGTGGGATCTTTTACATCCACCAAGAGGGTAGACGAGATTTTGCTTTGATGTCTCAC
This sequence comes from Carcharodon carcharias, assembly GCF_017639515.1. Taxonomy (NCBI): domain Eukaryota; kingdom Metazoa; phylum Chordata; class Chondrichthyes; order Lamniformes; family Lamnidae; genus Carcharodon; species Carcharodon carcharias. Next base: position 110,361,625 of record NC_054486.1, read on the forward strand.
TCGAAAGGTGGCACCTTCAGTAGTGCTGTGCTCCCTCAGTACTGCATGATGTTGGCATAGATTATAAGCTCAAGTCTCTGGAGTATCTCATTCAATGAAGAAGTCCCAGTTTGATGTGCAAAGGTTGCTTGACGGAAATTAATCCAAGGTTTCAAGATTTTTACATTTCTTGGAAACCCAGAGATGAGATGAGGAAAACAGAGTGATAATAGGAATCCATCATCATTGCATACTCAATGAAAATCAGTATGAGATTACAGAAAGCATGGTTATCTGTAACCCATTGTCCTTTCCTTTTCATTAGTCACCATGTTCTCCTTAGAAAGAAGAACAAAGTTGTCAGCATGAGTCGTGTTCCAATTCTAGGGCATAACATACTGTCACCTTCAATATCATAGGAACAGCAGAAGGATATCCAGCCCATCGAGCCTGCTCCATCATTCAATTAGATTCTGCCTGATCTGCACCTCTACTCCATTTACCTGCCTTTGTTCCATATCCCTCAATATGCCTAACAAAAATCTACCAAACTGTCTTTAAAAATCCAACTGACCCTCAGCAACCAGTCTTTTTGTGGGGAAAAAAGTGTTCCATTTTTCTGCTACTAAGTGTGAAGAACTGTTTCTTGATAACACACCTGACAACCTGCCTCTAATTTTAAGACTGTATCCCCTTCTTGATTACCCACGAAAGGAAATAGTTTCTCCGTATCTATCTTATCAGGCCTTAATAATTTTAAACCTCAATCAGATCACCTCTCATAAACCTTCGAAATACAAGGGAATGCAATCCAAGCTAATGAAACCTGTCTTCATCATTTCGCCCTCTCAGCCCTGGTATCATTTTACACTTTACTACCTTCAAGGCCTTCTTGAGGTGCAGTGCTCAGAGTTGAAAGCAGCGTTCCAGGCTGGTTTTGACCAAAACTCTGTATAACTGAAGCATCGCTTCCTCCCTTGGTATTCCAGCACCCCCTTGAGATAAAGGCCAACATTCCATCAACCTTTATCATTTGCTCTCTGTACCTGTCTCTGAAATAGCACAGTTACGACAACAAACTTCAAAGCTGATGGTGCACAACCAAGCAATTGTTAGAGGAAATTCACTGAGCAGTGATAAAAGTAAAGACTATATTGCTGTCTGTGTTCAGTGATTAAGTGCATCAAGCGGTTGTGGTACTAAGCATAGAAGGTCCCGAGCTTGATCCTTGGTTTGTGAGAGAAGTGAACTGTTCTCTCATGGGGTAAACGAGAGGATGATAATACTTGGCCTCACTGACTACAAGCAGATGGGTGGGGGAAAGGGAAAATCAAGCAGCATTCCTATTTCTGATTGTTGTTAAGCAAGTCTTTCTAGAAACTGAATATGTACAGGTGTTGACCAGGAATCAGCTGCTGCAATGGTTTATACAGTCAAACAGCCAGGCATCACTCACTGTTTAGGCTCGCACAAGGAATAGAAGACATGTAGACAGGGTGAGATGAAGGAATGGGAGGCAGCTCCTATGGAGCAAAAATGCTATCTTAGACTTGAGTCGATTGGCCCACGCCTATGCTGTAAATACTTTGATTCCAGAGGGCTACCCAACCAATGGTCAGCACGTTCAGGGGAGAACGAGAGAAAGAAGTCAGGTTTTAACATTATGCAGACAGCACTCCCTTCTCCTGCGCTCCTGGCTAGCTTGTCCATTCTTCTATCAGGAAACTCCATGCACAACGATGATATAACTATGTACTACTTTACGCCCCTGGAGAGGGACACAGAGGCTGGATAACTCATGCTTTCCTGTAAACAGGGCTCAATAAAGTGAGCTCATTCTTATCCTCATTCACCACTGCCCACTGACCCAAGCAGGGTCAGGCCTGGCTTTACTCAGGAAGCTTCTTGAACTGGACAATCAAACAGACAACCACCATCCCTCCACCATTCAGAGAATTTCTGAAGAGCTCATGGTGCAGCTACAAGCCTGTAGTACAGCCTTTAATTTTTTCTAAGACCAACCTGCAGAGAATAAAATGCAGAGAAAGACCAGGACATTCCAGGGCAGTCCGCGAGGTATCTGTGAACCATATTCACTGTTATATTGATGACTCCCAATTTCAGCACAGCAAACTCCCACAAATAACAATGAGATACTGACAATCATTTTAATCATTTAGGCCCAGGTATCACTCTGGTGAATCTGCACTGCCCTCCTCCACGGCCAAAATATCATTCCTGACATGCATTGCACCAACCTGCTGGGCTGAATGGCCTGCTTCCGTGCTACAAATTCTAAGTAAATCTACCTAATACATTACAAACCCACCGACACCCACAGCTATCTCGACTACAGCTCCTCACACCCCACTTCCTGTAAGGACTCCATCCCATTCTCTCAGTTCCTTCGCCTCCGTCGCATCTGTTCCGATGATGCTACATTCAAAAACAGTTCCTCTGACATGTCCTCCTTCTTCCTTAACCGAGGTTTTCCACCCACGGTCGTTGACAGGGCCCTCAACCGTGTCCGGCCCATCTCCCGCGCATCCGCCCTCACTCCTTCTCCTCCCTCCCAGAAACATGATAGGGTCCCCCTTGTCCTCACTTATCACCCCACCAGCCTCCGCATTCAAAGGATCATCCTCCGCCATTTCCGCCAACTCCAGCATGATGCCACTACCAAACACATCTTCCCTTCACCCCCCTTATCGGCATTCCGTAGGGATCGCTCCCTCCGGGACACCCTGGTCCACTCCTCCATCACCCCCTACTCCTCAACCCCCTCGTATGGCACAACCCCTTGCCCACGCAAAAGATGCAACACCTGCCCCTTCACTTCCTCTCTCCTCACCGTCCAAGGACCCAAACACTCCTTTCAAGTGAAGCAGCATTTCACTTGCATTTCCCCCAACTTAGTCTACTGCATTCGTTGCTCCCAATGTGGTCTCCTCTACATTGGAGAGACCAAACGTAAACTGGGCGACCGCTTTGCAGAACACCTGCGGTCTGTCCGCAAGAATGACCCAAACCTCCCTGTCGCTTGCCATTTTAACACTCCACCCTGCTCTCTTGCCCACATGTCTGTCCTTGGCTTGCTGCATTGTTCCAGTGAAGCCCAACGCAAACTGGAGGAACAACACCTCATCTTCCGACTAGGGACTTTACAGCCTTCCGGACTGAATATTGAATTCAACAACTTTAGGTCGTGAGTCCCCTCCCCCATCCCCACCCCCTTTCTGTTTCCCCCTTCTTTTTTTTCCCAATAAATTATAAAGATTTTCCTTTTCCCACCTATTTCCATTATATAAAATAAAAAAAAAAAACCCACTAGAGCTATACCTTGAGTGCCCTACCATCCATTCTTAATTAGCACATTCGTTTAGATAATATCACCAACTTTAACTTTAACACCTATGTGTTCTATTGTACTATTGTTGTTGACATCTTTTGATGATCTGCTTCTATCACTGCTTGTTTGTCGCTACAACCACACCAACCCCCTCCACCTCTCTGTCTCTCTATCTCTCCGCCCCCCACACACACACCTTAAACCAGCTTATATTTCAGCTCTTTCCTGGACTCGAACTCAAGTTCTGTCGAAGGGTCATGAGGACTCGAAACGTCAACTCTTTTCTTCTCCGCCGATGCTGCCAGACCTGCTGAGTTTTTCCAGGTAATTCTGTTTTTGTTTTCTACCTAATACATGTTGCACCAAGAGTGATTGGGCAGATTTGTTTTCTTCTCCCTAATACAGGCAGCACCAAGATCAGCATACTCAGCATATACTGCGAGTCAAACTCAAAATTTCCTGATCTGTAAAACTCAGCGCACAGACAGTGCTTGCACCCATTAAGCCACAGAGTCTTCCAAATAAAACTGAATATATTCCTTCATACATGCTTCAGGAGGGCAGTGCTAGTTACTGCAACTATATTCACAGCACTCCCTCGGGACATAAAGTGGGCAAGTTACTGAACAAAACGTCCAAAGGGCTACAGTGTTACACAACCCCAGTCTTTCACCATCCCTACTCAATGAAACACCAAAACATTAGTCAACAGGCTCAGTGCTATTGCTTTTCTAGTGTTTAGACAAGTGCAGGCATGGAAGATGTGGCAGGCAATCAGTAACAAGTATCTCACACTCCCTACTTCCAGTAAGACTACAGGCAATAATAAGGATAAGAGGAGCTCTTTAGTTGCCAACTGGATTACTGAAGGCTATACACAGTTAATACTGATAGTGAAACTGGCCCTTCCTGTCCACAGGCAGTTTAACGTCTGCTATCAGTGTTTGAATTACTTATTGGTCAGTAATAGGTTGCCAAACAGGAGAGATTAGGAAACGCATGAGGGCGACAGCAGTGATATGTGAGTGGTAGCTGGAGATAAAGGTGTGTAGTGACGGGCTAGTATGAGCTATCTACATTAGGGCAGTCAAGAGAAGACAAACATCTTTAAAAAACATACGCTTTGAGCATTAGACAGGGTCTCATTCTTGAGTTAGCTAATTGCAGAAGGAACTCAGTGCTCCCAGGGGAAAAAAGAACTTACATTTATATAGCAGCTTTCATGACCACAGGATGTCCTAAATGCTTTAGAGCCAATGAAATACTTTTGGAAGTGTAGTTACTGTTGTAATGTAAGGAATGCAGCAGCCAGCTTGTGCCCAGCAATCTCTCATGAGCAGTAATCTGATAATGACCAGATAATCTTAATGATTGACGTTGGTCAAGAGATAAATATTGGTCAGGACTTTCCTTGGATCTTTTACACCCAGTTTACACGACAGACGCAGCTTCATCCGAAAGATGGCACCTCTGATAGTACAATGCTCCATCAGTACTGCATGTGAGAGAAAGTCTAAATTGTGAGCTCAAGTCTCTGAAATGGAACTTGAACAACAACCTTCCAGTCAGGAATGAATAAGAAAATGCTGGAAAAACTCCAACAGGTTAGGCAGCACCTCTGTAATGGGAGAAACACAGTCAACGTTTCAGGTTGGTGACCTTTCATGAGAACTAGGAAAAGTTAGAGATATAATAGATTTTGTGCAAGGGGGTGGGTGGGACAAGGATCTTCTAACCTAAGCTTCTTCCAGCATTTATTTGTGCTTCTATTTCAGGTTTCCAGCACCCGCAGTATTCTGCTTTTCAACCTTCTAATTGGGGATGAGCAACACTGACCAAGCCAGGGAAAGAAATCAGGCAAAAACAAAAATAGCTGGAGAAACTCAGCAGGTCTGACAGCAACTGCAGAGAGGAATACAGTTAACATTTCAGAGGACAAGGGGGCTCACACCTTCCTCTCCCTCCCAGAACCACGATAGGGACCCCTTGTCCTCACTTATCACCGCACCAGCCTCTGCAATCAAAGGATCATCCTCCGCCATTTCCGCCAACTCCAGCATGATGCCACCGCCAAACACATCTTCCCTTCACATCCCCAGTGGCATTCCGCTGGGATCATTCCCTCCGTGACACCCTGGTCCATTCCTCCATCAACCCCTACTCCTCAACTCCCTCCCACGGCACCTTCCCATGCAACCGCAGAAGGCGCAACACCTGCCCCTTTACTTCACCCCTCCTCACCGTCCAAAGGGCCCAAACACTCCTTTCAAGTGAAGCAGTATTTCACTTGCACTTCCCTCAATTTAGTCTACTGCATTCGCTGCTCCCAATGCGGTTTCCTCTACATTGGAGAAACCAAACGCAGACTGGGTGATCGCTTTGTGGAACACCTTCGGTCTGTCCGCAAGCATGACCCAGACCTCCCTGTCGCTTGCCATTTCAACACACCACCCTGCTCTCATGCCCACATGTCCGTCCTTGTCCTGCTGCATTGTTCCCGTGAAGCTCAACGCAAACTGGAGGAACAGCACCTCATCTTCCGACTAGGCACTTTACAGCCTTCCGGACTGAATATTGAGTTCAACGACTTTAGATCATGAACTCTCTCTTCCATCCCCATCCCCTTTCCCCAATAATTTATATATATTTTGTTTTTCCCACCTATTTCCATTATTTTTAAATATATTTCTATCCATTGTTTTATCTCTACCTTTTAGCCTATTTCGATCCCTTCCCCCCAACCCACCCTCACTAGGGCTATCTGTACCTTGCTTGTCCTGCTTTCTACCCTTAATGTCACCATTAGCACATTTCTTAGATAATATCACCACCGTCAAAACCTCTTTGTCCTCTCGTCTATGACATCTTTTGGTTATCTCCACCTATCACTGGCCCTCTATCCAGCTCTACCTGTCCCACCCCCCACTTAAACCAGCTTATATTTCACCTCTCTTCTATTTTTCCTTAGTTCTGTTGAAGAGTCATAAGGACTCGAAACGTTAACCGTGTTCCTCTCTGCAGATGCTGCTAAAGACCTGCTGAGTTTTTCCAACTATTCTTGTTTTGGATTTCCAGCATCTGCAGTTTTTTTGCTTTTATCTTACTAAAGAAACCAGGTATTTGCATCCCTCAATACTGCTCAGAGATCCCTGCTTGAAAAATCAGAAAGTAGTAAAAGATCAGATTATTCCCCCCCCCCCCTCAGATAAACAGTTAATCAGCACTCATGTTTGAAGCGCACAAATGAAGAATAAACACCCTGGAGAGATTTCCAAGGGCCATTAGCACATTTGGAACCATTCATTTTCCCAGCAACAGTGTCTTCACAAGAGGAGAACAACTTGTGTTTATACAGTACCTAGGCTTTGTAAAACACCCCAACATGCTTCATCGGAGCAATATCAGATAAAATTTGAAATGTAAGGTCATATTTGAGCAGGGGATCAAAAGCTTGGTGAAAAGAAGTAGGTTTAATGGAACATCAAAGCTGAGGTAGAGAGAGAGAATGTTCAGGGAGGGAATTGCAGAATTCAAAGCCTAAGCAACTGAAGGCCCAGTTGTCAATGGTGGAGGATAGGGAAGGGGGATGCACAAGAGGGGAGGAATCTCGTGTTTGCCAATCAGCTTCTGATTCTACCAGCTGCAACTGGAACTGCTCCTCTACTTCTTTGTGATTGCACAACCAATTTGAGAGTTGGAAACTGCAAATTCTGCAGAAGACAAGGGAAATCGTGTCAAGAATTGCTCTGAACCTACAGAAGTTCAAAATCTAATTTAAAATGTTTCCAAAATAGCCCGACATGAGAGATCAGAGCTCAAATCCCAAATCCCTTTTGAAGTCCTGAATGACTTTCTAGTGCCTTGGTTTACATTTCGCCATTTGTCTTAATCGGTAAAAACTTGCTGTTTGTCAGCCTTTAATCCTAGTCATGAAGTCTAACCACCTTTATTATACATTTGTAATGAACTGGCTGAGTGGCTTTTTTTTAATTAAAGGTTCATATTACAAAGGTTTGAGTTTGGTTGAAAGAAATCAGTAACACAGTCTGATCTTCAATTCAATATTGTTCAATTGAAATTAATGCATAATTGAATTTTTGTATGAAATAAATGACTCCAAATTATCAGTTCTGAAAGGTCTTCAACATAAAATGTTAACTTTGCTCTTCTCTCCACAAAGATGCTGCCTGACCTGCTGAGTATTTCCAGCATTTTCTATTTTTATTTCAAATTATTGGACTGTAATGCTGCTTCAGGTAGAATGGAAATAATTTAGCTTGACAAGTTTATTAATTATACCAGTCTCAGGGTTGATCAAAAGAGGTTTTTGAATTAGAACAATTGTCTTGCCCAAAGTCTCTCAAGAGTGGCCTATAGGTGGCACAACATTACATATATTTAGGGGTCCATACATCTTAGTTTTGGACCACGTCACAAATTCTGTGGATTGAATTAAAGAGATGAACAAACTTACAATTTTATACTTGTAGCACATTTTACAATTTCAGGACATCCCAAAATGCTTTACAGTGAATGAAGCCCTTTTGAAGTGTAGTCACCATTGTAATTAGGGTGGCCAACTCTCATGGAGAAATTAAGGGTCTCTGTGGCAAGGGGGGGCGGGGTGGAGAGGCTGGGGATACCAGATCTGTGAGAGGGTTCTAAAGATTTGAATTAAGGGAAAAACAACGTGCAACCAGCCATTGGACAGTGGGTTCAATTATAGGACAATTCTGTAAAATAAAGAACTGTTAGTCACCCTGGCTGTAACGTAGGAAATGCCAATTTGCATGTAGCAAGCTCCCACAAACAGTAATGTAATACTGAACAGAATCTGTTTTAACCATGTTGGTTGAGGGATAAATACTGGCCAAGACAACAGGTAGAACTGCCCTGCTTTTCCTTGAATAGTGGTCATGAGATCTTTCCCAGAGGGGGAAGACAGGGCCTTGATTCCAGATCTTATTCAAGCAACAGCATGTCTGACACTGCAACACACTTTCAGTCCAACACGGGATGTCGACTAGGTTTTGTGCTCAAGTCTCTGAAGTGGGGCTTGAACCAGCAACTTTCTAACTAGTGCTGACTGAACACTAAGTTCGGAACCCTATGATTATGGAATGGTTACACTGGACAGGAGACTATTTGACCTGTTGATTCCACACTGGTTCTCTGCAGGTGCCCCTAGTCCCACTTCCCATCTTTTCCCCATAGCCCTCCCAATTTTTCCCCTTCAGATAATTATCCAATTCTCTCGAATGCCTCGACTGAACCTGCCCCCACCACACACTCAGGCAGTACATTCCAGGTCCCAACCACTTGTTGCGTAAAAAGGCTTTTATTCATGTCACCGTTGTTTCTTTTGCCAAATCACCTTAAATCGGTGCCCTCTGGTTCTAGATCCTTCTGCCAACGGGAACAGTTTTTCCCTATCTACTCAGTCCAAACCCCTCATGATTTTGAATATCTCTATCACATCTTCTCTCAATCTTCTCTTCTCCAGGGAAAATAGTAACAGCTTCTCCAATCAACCCTCGTGAATCTTTTCTGCACTCTGTCCAATGCCTTCGCATCTTTCCTAAAATGTCTTGCCCAGGACTGAGCGCAATATTCCAGCTGACTCCAAACCAGTGTTTTATGCAGGTTAGTCACAACTTCCTTCCTTCCTTTGGACTCTCTGGCCTCTATTGATAAAGCACAGGATCCTATATGCTTTATTTACCACTTTCTCAACCTGCCCTGACACCTTCAGTGATTTATGCACATATATCCCAGGTTCCTCTGTTCCTGCACCCTCTTTAGAATTATATTCTTTATTTAATATTACCTCTCCTTGTTCTTCCTACCAAAATGAATCACCTCAAAAAAATCGCCTCATCAAATTTCATCTGCCACCTGTCCTCCTATTCCACCAGCCTGCCTATGGCCCCTTGAGGTTTATCAGTATTCTCCTCACAGTTCACTATACAAGTTTTCTGTCATCCATAAATTTTGACATTTTACACCCCAGTCTGGTTCATTAAAATATGTCAAGAAAAGCAGGGGTCCTATCACTGATCACTGGGGAATCCCACTATTTTTTCGGCTAGATGAAGGCATATCACCATGTAGTAATTATGGTTTTGTCAAATGTTGGACTGTGCCTTTAAGAACAGTCCTGTGATGTGAGGTCACATGATCTGTGTAAACCAAATGTGTCAGCAGCGTGGGCTTCCTCCACAGTCAGCGTGGAGATAGAGATGGAGTTGAAAGCACACGCGTAGCTGCTGCTGGCTGTACTGTAAATAAACCTAATGTTTCCACTTAGAAAATTGTCTGCGGATCAACTTTACTACAAATAGGCGTCAAGGCCACACTACAACACACCACTACTCTGTTCTGCCAGTCAGCCAATTTTGCATCCATGACGCTTCTCTCCTGTTTATTCCATGAGCTCTGAATTTGCTGACAATCCTGTCATGCGGCACTTCATCAAATGCCTTTTGGAAGTTCACGTTCTCCACATGAACTGCATTATTCTCATCAGCCCTCCGTAACCTTAGCAAAAAAATTCAAAGCAAGTTAATTCAATACAATTTTCCCTTAAATCCATGCTGTTTTTTTTATAATTAACCCACATTTGTCCAAATAACTTTTAATGTTGTCCTGAATTATAATTTCTAAACATTTTCCACCATAGGTTGAACTGGCAGGCCTGTAGCTGCTGGGCTACAATCTTCGATGGGAAGAACGCACACTTAACTACCTGGTTTGGATTTCCCAAGAGTTCTGTTTGAAAGATTTGAGGAGGATGACAGACTTCAGGGAGCTTCCGTCATTTGCCTGACATAAGAAGCTAGCTCTGACAGACCTCAGAGCCATTTTTCTTGAATGTACCTCAACAATGCATATCAGCAAACTAACCAACTCATGCTCAACCCATGTTCTCTCCATCGAAGATTGTAGCCCAGCAGCTACAGGCCTGCCAGTTCAACCTATGGTGGAAAATGTTTAGAAATTATAATTCAGGACAACATTAAAAGTTATTTGGACAAATGTGGGTTAATTTTAAAAAAAAACAGCATGGATTTAAGGGAAAATTGTATTGAATTAACTTGCTTTGAATTTTTTTGCTAAGGTTACGGAGGGCTGATGAGAATAATGCAGTTCATGTGGAGAACGTGAACTTCCAAAAGGCATTTGATGAAGTGCCGCATGACAGGATTGTCAGCAAATTCAGAGCTCATGGAATAAACAGGAGAGAAGCGTCATGGATGCAAAATTGGCTGACTGGCAGAACACAGAGTAGTGGTTTGTTGTAGTGTGGCCTTGATGCCTATTTGTAGAAAAGTTGATCCGCAGACAATTTTCTAAGCGGAAACATTAGGTTTATTTACAGTACAGCCAGCAGCAGCTACACGTGTGCTTTCAACTGTGGGGCTGTAACCCAGTAAGGCAGCAAGTGCCTTGGGGGACAGGGACAGGGGGTGGGAGGGATGTGAAAGAGAAAAGGCAACAGCCCACATTCTTTCGCAGACCACCCTGTGGAAGGTATGTCAAAACCAGCTTCAAATCACTAACTTTGGCAAATTGAATCTCTAATCAGTGCATAATAATCCATCCTTACCATAGAGGTGGAGAGGTGCTGATCCTGTTAGCTGATCCTCTCCATCATTTTGCTTTCTCACCTTAATTGTCATTTGAAGATCAGAGTGCTTCCATCCTCCATAGATCTTGAAAGATTGCACTAAGCTATACAAGAACATAAGAAAACCGGGTAGAATTATGCCATTCAGACCTTCTAGCTTGCTATATGATTCAACAAGAACATGACTATCTACTACCTCAGCTCAACCTTCGTGCCCAGTCCCCTTGATTCCATTAGTACCAGAAAAAAGAGTCTCTCTTCCCCTTGCCTTCCCCATCAGTGCTGCTCTTGGGCAGCGGCAATGCTCTTGTGCCTTCTGTAAGTAGCTGTTACAACAAACATGGAGAAATATCCCAAGGTGTTTCACAGAGACACAGTCACATAAATGCCAAAGGAGGGGATGTTAAGTGTGGGGCCTAGGCAGCTGAAGGTAGTGCTTGCCAGGAACAATCTGTACAATAGTCCTTTATTTAGACCTCTTGTTAAACTTCCACAAAGTGCTGAGTCAGTGGTAAGGGGGGTATGAAGAGACCCAAAGGTGGAAGGCAATTGGAGATGGATGGCTACATGTATAGGGTGGAGCAAGGCCATAAAGGAATTAAACAAGAGGATGAGTAATTCAAATAGGAAGAACTGGGGGACAAGGAGACAATATTGGTTAGCAAAAACATTGATGGGTGGTGAGTATCATGAGTTAACACAGATAAAGATTGAATCAGCCGAGAGATGACAGCTTAGATGAGTGAGTAATGCTTAGTCAAATCTGGAGGTGGTAAAGGCTTCAATGAGGGTTTCAGCAGCAGTAGGGAGTGAAGGATGCCAGTGTTGATGATGGTTAGGTACAGGGTCTCAAACTCAACTTGCAGTAATGTGGGAAGCTAGGGCTATGTGCAATGTTCGCAGGCCTATTCAACCATGGGAAGAAGGCACATCATATATCAGTCAGATAATGAACTCATCCAACATATACTTTCCAGGAAGGCATTCTTCAATTGTGATTAGGAGCCCAGGCTTATTCCACATGCCCTCCCCCGACACTGCAACTCACTCTATCCCAAGGCTTCATAGTGCTACAGACAAGATCTGCTAACTCAATACAGACCATGGAGCAAAGCTGGGTTCCCTTTCCTGCTCAGCTAAACCAAAATTATCAATGTGAGCTTATCACCAAGTAAAATTTATATTTGTTGCAGCAATCACAGTTAGACAAATAACTCACTAGCTCGTTTTAGCTCTGCATTAGCTTGTGAATGCATTTTGTTTCCTATCTGAAGTTAGGAGTTCGAGGACAATTAAGATAAAGCTGGAAGCATGCCAGTGTATTTCCGCCTGTGGACCCAGAACTGACCTGTGTATTTCCAGCATTTCCCATTTTCCGTTCAGATTTCCAGCATTTGTAATTTTTGCACCTATCACAATATAAAAGAATGACATATTTTGCTCCAGAGAGGGGTAAGGGGGATTATAGCAGGAGGAGAAAAAAAAGTGTTAAGCATTCGAATGCAGACTATGCTCTGCACAGGCTCTCATGAAACAATGATTCTCTTAAAATAATCACTTGGAAAACAAAATCAGATCTGTGAAAATTGAGAACAATTACAACACAGTGTAGAGGGTCCCTTTGGCTGAAGGGCACAGTAAATCTGCAGCTTTTATGGGTAGGCGTTCAAATGGGTTTTTTTTAAAAAACCAGAAAATCACCACTAGTTCCAATACACAATCATTCTTCACTCCACCTCCTCCTTCCACGCCCCCATCAAACCAGGGCAAAAAACACTTTGTAATCAGCAGCATTGTTGCTACAGGGCTGAGGGAGTTTGATGTTCACAATAGTTCAACATCTTTGCAACCAGCCCTTTTCCTCTCAAGCTCCACACGTGATGTCTTGTACATCCTTCCCCTTCAGCCTTCTGTCAGGAGCACAAATGGGTTCTGCCAGATATAAATCTTTTATTGACTGAATCTGACATGCTGCAGATGGACTCAAAGGGCATTGTGATTCCTGCTTCTGTTTCACTCTGTGGAAGTTTAATAAGAGTTCTAAATAAAGGACTATTGTACAGACTGTTCCTGGCAAGGCTGCTGGTGTTATTCCTGGTCCTGCAGATCTGAATTTTTCCTCCCTCCCCCATCCCAATCAGAGCTATGAAACACTGACAAGATGACCATGAAAACATTTACAACATCTGCAAATGTTCCAGAATTCCCCCCCCCCTCCCCCACCACCAATTCTAGGATAAAATTTGTTCTGCATTTGCTAGGATTTCAATGCCTTACAATATATGTTGGCTGCTCACTACATTACACCATCACCAAACTGCCCCTGGCCTGTCCATCCCCCACGCCACCAAATTATGTAGTTCCCACAACCACTGAGCAGATAAATCACTTAATCAGTTTAGTTACCGTGACACAATGACTTCATCCCACTGTAACCCAAAAAAAAACTCCTTTCTCAGGAGCATCACTAAAAGAACGATAGATACCGAGAACTCCGTGGCTTAGTGTAGTGCCACACAAAATAACTATGTAGTCACCCTCCGCTACTGTCATCACTTATGGACCACATAACATGTTCAGTTGGCAGGATAAATTTAAAATCCCTCAGACCTCTATGAAGTGAGTTTTGAGGCAGCAGTATTTTTTTTCCTTAAAGCTCAAACACCAACAGAGAAAACGGTGAAAGCGAAGAACAACAGAAGAGCTTGCTGGTTGGTTAAGTGACCAGATTGTGGGTTACAGGACCATACAGTCCAGCAAGGTCCACTGTTTAAAACCCGCGCAGTAGCTTAGTTAGCTGACCTCAGCAAATGTGGCCTCAATCGCCCACACAATGTGAGGTGTGCGTGGAGTGGAGGAACCTATAGATTACTTGGATTTGAATACAGAATCTCAATTTATTACGTGGCAAAACTGTCAGTTTGGCAAACACAGTGCTCCAAGGGGTTTCAGCAAAACATAGGTCGGTGGAATGGGCAGACAGGTGGCGGGTGCAGTTTCAGGTGCAGAGTATTTGAGAGAAAAAACATGGAATGAGAATGTACACTTAATGGAAAGACATTTAAGTGTATGGAAAACAGACACCTAGTGATTCAAATGTATAATTCCCCGAAAGTACAAGTATAGGTAGATAAATACATAAAAAAATGTCTAATAACTTTTGGGTTTTATAAATAGGAAGACAAAGTACAAAAAAGAAAAAAAAATTGCATTTACATAGGTTCTTTCACAGCCTTAGGAATGTGCCAAAGCATTTTAAGTACAGTCACTGTTGCAATGCAGGAAAACGTGGTCACCAATTCACACACAGCAATGCCCCACAATGAACTAATAATCAAAAAAGTCCAATTTAGTGATGTTTATTGTGAGATAAACATTGTCAAGGACACTAGGGAGAGTTCACTGAACTTCACACAAATCACATTATGGGACCTGTTGAGCAAGGAAGATAAATTTGCCCAATTTCTGCTTCCAAGGACTCCCATCTTCAAGTTTTCTCAGGTGAGCAGAGATCTGCCCCATGGATTCTTTTGAATATGCTGAGCCAGTCTTCAAGGCAGTACCCTGGGGTGTGTTTCCCCTTCTTTCCATAGAAGGGTATGGCCCCAGTCTGTATCATTTGGGTGTCATAGCCTGTGCTGGGATCACATAAGAACCCTCCACTATCTATCCATTTCTAAACAGCACCACAAAACTCCAACAGACCGCAATGCCTTTGATTTACCCTTGACTCAAGCACTGCCCAAAGGCAGTCAGGGTTTTGACGGCCTGACCTTAAGATTTAAGGCACACTGTCCAGTATACCAGGCGCTGCATAGCAGTGCATAGAATCCACTGCACGTCCCAACAACTCCAGGTGCAACTCCGACAGGGGCAAGTCTGAACTGCAGCTGTTTGTGTAAAACAATTCTAGTAAACTTGGCAGATAGTTCCTGCCAAACGCTGCTTACTAACCTGCAGCAAGATGTCCACAAAAGCTTCCCAAGAAAAACAAAGCAAAGCAAAGTGAAGTGAATAAGGTAGTTGCTATCATCATTCATTATCAAAGGCTCAGTGCGCTGTGGCAGCACAACAGTTACTCCTGCACTGAATGTATTACATTTGTAAACTGTTTGAATATCATTGAGAGGTGAAGTCCAAAGGATTTCTTACCCTTCACTGTTAAGGTTGCTTCTGTGTTACTGCAAAATTTAACTGTGAGACTGCTGGGTACAAGTACATTATTAGTGACTTAAGACTTAATCATTTTGCTCATCTATCTGATGCATTCCCTTAGGAAAACTTTCATCATTTCTGCATGTGTCAACCTGAGCTACTATCACTCAGTCAGATAGTGATGGGTTCAAGGTCACACCAGAAATGCAGGCCATATTACAGGTGCGAAAAGGACTCAAATCCTATTAGTTTTGGGCCTTAAATTTAATAAAATTAAAGGGATGGGGTGTCAGTCACTGAATACCAGTAAGCAGCATTTCACTATTCAGTTTCTCATCACTCATACTGTGTGTTCTCTTCACAACACAACCTGCCTTTAGCCAGCAGTCCATTTTTCACCATTATGTCCCAGCAGGTATAGCATCGTGCAACGTATAGGACCAAAGGAAAACCCAAATTAACTCCAAGCGCAGAAAGGCTAGACAATTGTTGGACAACTGTCATTTGCTGAAATCACAGATAAGACGACTAATGACTCAACTTGCAAATCTCAGCCAGCGACACAATACAGGATCTATATCCTGAAGTTGGAAATATGACAAGTGCGTAGAAAAGGGATTTTTGCGTAATGGATCTGGTGAATATCTTAAGTTGCAGTTTATGTGGTGAAGTCCTGTTGCCAAAAATCATCTCTTCTATGCAGATACTTTGAAACAAAACACGCACAAAAGGCAAAAACAACAAACTTTTTCAATTAGCTCAATGTTAGCTGCGCTGATGACAAGACAGTTTTACACTCCATGCTGCTACTGATAATACTTAGCCCCCCCGAAGCCTCATACCTAGGAAGTTAAAGTTGCAAAAGCAGGAAATCTTCACACCATATACTTACTACCTGTGGCTGCAGATATGGTAAGCACTATGCTTGGAGAGAAGGCACTAAAATTAATTCAGTTAATAAGAGTGACACATCAAATTAATAACATAACCAATTACTTCCTAATTCAATTAGCAAACCATGTCATTAGCTGCCAATATTGTGCTCTGTACTTGGATGAATCCACAGGAGTGCAAGCTAAACTCACCTTCTGCTGTACACTTGGTATACTTACAGAGGTGCAATACAGGAGGACATTTTATTTTTCCAGTTGCTGCCTACCCACAATAGCTGAGGAGATTTTATGGTTGTTTCACAGCTTCATAAATCAACGCGATATCGTGTGGTCACATCATACTGGCATCAGCACTGATGGAGCAAAGTCAATGACTGGTAAGACTAGCGTAGTAGTGACCTGTATCAGAGGATCTGCTGCAAATGCAATGTGGGTACATTGAGTATACGCTGGTAAGTACCCACTGTCAAAACCATCTCTATGGAAGTGCTGGATAATGCTGTGAAAATGGTAAACTTTATAAAACAATGAACCTTGAATTTGAGCACAGTTTCATTTCTGTGAAATGAGGTGGGAAGGGAGCACATCTATCTATTGCTCCACATGAAGATTTGATGATTCACATGGCAAGATCACTCCAAGGTCAAGTTATTTTTTATAAGCCACCTATTCCCACCCTCTTACTGTGTGCATGACACAGTTTGGCTCTCGCACCTGGACTAAACGTCAGATATATTTCCTTGAAGACTGAGCTAAATCTAGGACTTCAAGGGCTGAGTGCAACCATCTTCAATATCCAGGGCAAAGCTGGGTCAGTGATTAAGAAGCTGGAACTCTGGGGCTTGCATTTGAGGGAAACACCACTGAAATTTTCCTGAACATGCATGGATTCCTGACATTTGCTGACAATACAGAGATAGGTGGGAAAGCAAGTTGTGAGGACACAAAGTCTGAAAAGGGATAGGTGATTCAGGTTGAGTGACAAGACTCCCCTGCTCATCTTTAGAAAGTACCATGTCCACCTGAAGAGGTGCCTCCATACTGTACAGGGCTCCCTCTGTCCTGCACTCAAGCAAAAGGCCACTGCCCTAGAATAGCTGCAACTGGAACTTCATACAAGGCACATCCATCTTTATAGCAACAGGAACAAGATATTCAGATTCTCTTCTAAGTTCAAGGTATCTTCACTTGCTGACAGAGTTTCATGTGTTAATCTCAAGAATAAAAACTGGCCTAAATAAGCACCAGAGGCAATGGTACTGGGATGCACTTGAGGCATTTACATATACAAAGTTTTACTCTGCAACAACTAGGCTACACACACACACACACACACACACAAACAGCTGGCGTACAGTAACTATAGACTTTCAAACCACAAATAAACTTGGAAAGAGAACTGAATAAAGTAACACATTAACTGTAGTTTTTAAAAAATAAATCCAGGTAAACAGGTTTTAAATCTTCATAAATTAACCTTTAAGATTGGCATTATTTTTGCAGCTTGAAAAGGATACGAGGAGTCCCCTCCGTTCGACAGACTAGATAAAGACAGGCAGCGACTACATGGCTCATTTTCCGGCCCCTGGTGAGGTGCTTGCTAACTGCCATTTTGAAGAAGTTAAATGCCGTGTCGAGGCAGTGCTGGTTTAGCTGGAGCTGGTTACCCAGGTGGTGAATCTGACGCCGACCTGAGGAGTAAAAATAAAAACAAAATAGAACTTAGGGTGTATGGTTATACAGCTCTTCGTCACAACTCAGAATACAACAAGTCTACAGCACAGAACCAGGTCATTTGACTCAACTGCTCTATTCTAGTGTTTATGTTCCAAACGAGCCTCATCCCACCCCTCTTCATCACCCCAACGAATAAAAGTTTGACTAACTTGAGCAAGTTCTTTGATGAAGTGGGGGAGAGGGCTGGTCAGGGCACTACAGTTGAAGTTGTGCATATGGGTTTTTAAAAGGCACCTCATGAACTACATCAACTTATATTTGTATAGTGCCTTTAAAATATTAACACATCCCAAGGCACTTAACAGCAAGTGCCACAGAACAGACTTGTTAGCAAAACTGAGGCACATTGGATTAAAGGTTATAAGAATACAAAATTGTCTAAGGAATAGAAAAGGGAGTTGTGGTGAATGGCTATTTTTTAGGCTGAAGGGAAGAACTGGGTGGCATTCCCCAGTGGTCGACATAAGGACCAGCACATTTTTTAAATACATTTATTAAATGGTGTGAACTTGGCATAATTTCCAAGTTTGCAGATGACATGAAACTCAAATGTAGCAAAAAGCATGGAGGATAAAATGAGGAGTGGCAAAGTGACTCAATAAGCTCATTCTCTCAACAGACAGGGTCATCTGCACCTTGTATTCATAGAGCATCTTTAAAATAATAAAATGCCCCAAGGCACTTTAAGAGTGTAATCAGCTAACATTTGACAATGAGCCACAGAGAGAAACTATATAAACAACTGCTTTGTTAAAGGCGTTTGTTTCGAGGGGAAGGAGAGGTAGAGAAGTTTATGAACATACGAATTAGGTCCCTCCAGCCTGGTCTGCCATTCAAATTTCAGAACTTAGGACCAAGATAGCTGAAGGCACAGTCACCAGTGGCACAGCAATTAAAATTGGGGATGCACAAGAGGTCAGAATTGGAGAACAGTGGAGATTTTAGAGGTTTGTAGGGTTGGAAGAGATTACAGAGATCATGAGGGCTAAGGTCATGGAGGGATATGAACATAAGGATGAGAATTTTAAAACTGGAGCAATAGTGGATCGCAAACCAATGCAAGTCAGTGAGCACCGCAGCGAGAGGTGTATGTGACCTGATGTGTTTTGTGTTATTTTACAATAGGTAGCTCAGGGAGGAGGGAAGAAAAGGAACCTCAGAGGTTCTCAAGTCATTTAGGAACTATGATGTGTAGTTAGAGACACAGCCGTACCCAACTGAAAAGTGAAAGCTATCATGACATTATTAGTGTCGCAACAGAGATTTATCAGAGACATCAATTTAGCAACCAAAAGCTGCAGTCTGGCTCCAGCCCCAGCTCTGTATGCATGTATAATTAAAAGAAGAGATTGCCCTGTGGGCTTCAGAGTCTGGAACAGGATGAGTCAGTGATGAGGGGGAGGGGGGGCGGATGAATTAAAAGTGAAACAAAAGATTACTGTCCTTCAAATACCAGACAAATCAGCGCAAAATAAATAAATAAATAATGCGCCCAGACTATGGGCATAGAGATAAGGCAGAGGATGAACACATACAAGAATGTCCTGTGGGTATATAAAAACAGACACACTTGTGTTTGGGGTCAGAGATGAGTGGAGTGGGGAAGTAGCAGCTAGCTCAGTCTTAAAAGTGAAATAAAACTTACTCCAATGATGTCAAAACTCCTGCAAACTATGAAAAAGTGTGTGACTGGAGCCAAAAAACCCTCGACTCACTCAGTCCCAACCTCCTTTTCTGCTGGCTGAATACGTCAACCAGCACCAGTTTAATTGATTGCCCATCCCGCCTACAAAAAATGATTCATCTCTTGGAATGACTCATGCACACTAGAGATACTGGGGATAGTGGAAATCTTTCATCTATTGTTAGCCGTACGGTTGAATGTGGATACGGTTTCTGGGTGGGAGTGGGAACAAACACAGACGGAGAAAAAAATGAGATGAACTATGTGCACCATTTCCTCATTCAGGAAGGGTAAGTGGGAGAATATCCATTTCCCAGACACCAGAAACAGCGACTCACAATCTCCAGTAATACAAAAAGCAGGTTCTGTGGCTCATCCCCTCAGCATACTGACCAAACCAGAATGATTTCTGGTCAGTCTCAAGTGATGGCACTCCATTTTGTTTCAGTGTCCTGAGGAGGTGGGGCAGGGGAGAAAAAGGACCATCCTTTGATGGTCCAGTCCAGAACTGAGAAACTTGTCATTCAACAATCTATCATTCTTGACCCCACACAACCACTGGACAGACACATGGAGCAAGGGGGAAAAATTAATGAGACAGTCAGACTGTATTCACTGGAGCAAAGAAAATCATGGGGGCCCAACCATATGATAAGACGTAGTAGAGAAGTAGGCCATTCGATCCATCGAGTCTGCTCCGCCATTCAATGAGATCATGGCTGATCTAATTATTCTCAACTCCATTTTCCTGCCTTTTCCCCTTAACCCTTGATCCTCTGATTAAAAATCTGTATCTCAGCCTTGAATATACTTAATGACCCAGCCTCTACAGCCCTCTGCAAGATGAAATTCCTCATCTCTGTTCTAAATGGGTGAACCCTTACTCTGAGATTATGCCCTCTGGCCCTAGGCTCTCCCACAAGGGGAAACAACCTCTCAGCATCTACCCTGTCAAGCCCCCTAAGAATCTTATATATTTCAATAAGGTCACCTCTCATTCTTCGAAAACAGGCCCAACCTACTCAATCTCTCCTCATAAGAAAATCCCTCCATGCCCAGGGTCAACCTAGTGAGCCTTCTCTGGACTGCCTCCAATGCCAGGATAACTTTCCTTAGATAAGAGGACCATAACTGTTCACAGTATTGCAGATGTGGTCTAACTAGTGCCTTGTATAGTTTTAGCAAGACTTCACTCTTTTTATATTCCATTCCCTTTGAAATAAAGGTCAACATTCCATTTGCCTTCCCTATTGTATGCTATTTGCAATTCATGCACAAGGACCCCAAATAATAATAATAACCACCACCAAAGTGCTCACTGTGATCAGAATTTAAGAGTGATTAGTTAAAGATTATCTCTGCCAGGCAGTGATTCAGTAACAAGGAATAAACTTAGAAACTAAAAGCAAACAGGCAGGTTAGAAAGGTTCTCTGACATAAAGGGTATTAGGATATGTCGAAGTGGTATCTTGGACGGTTAAGAAATAAAATAGGGAAAAGAGGAGAGCTAGGAACAAAAGACACCAATCACAGTGCTAAAAGTCATAAGCAATGCTAACACAAGTACTGGGATTCATTTCAACAGGAATAGAATATAAAAGCAGGGAGGTAATGTTACATTTACACTGAACCTTGGTTTACGGCCCTGGCCCCGGCCCAAGATCGAGCCAGACCCTTATCTCAAGAAAATAGAAAACTTGGGTAGAAGTTTTTAAAATTATGAAGCATTTTAATAGGGTGGATGTGGAGAAACTGTTTACAGGTTGGCATAAAGATGGTTACAAACCGATCCAATGAACAGTCTGGAAGCAATTTTTTTTTGCACAGTTAGTGGCAAGATTGTAGACTTCGCTGTCACATGGAGTAGCTGAAGCAGTACAGCAATCACACATTCAAGGGGAGGCTCGATGCAAACATGAAGATGATCGAATTAGGCAGATATGGGTTGCAGAGGGGAGCAAGGTGGGAAGAGATAATTAGGAAAGGGAGAATCCTGTAGACAACAAACACCAGCATTGATCAGTTGGGCTGAATAGCCTGTTTCTGTACTGTAAATACAATGCAAGTAAAACTGGGTCAACTACAATATTACTACAACATCAGATACTTCGGAAAAGAACAAGGAAATGTGGGTGGAGTAAATAACTCCAGCCACCTGTACAGCTCCATGATGATCCATTCTATAGTCAAAAGCTTCACAGTGTCACACTGTAGCTGCCCCTTGGCAGATGCTCAGGAGAAATATTAGAAATGCCACGTGGAGCTGGAGCATGAGAATACACCCAATGACAGACCAGCCATAAAGTGGAGTTGTGGCCTCAACTCCACTTTCCTGCCTACCTTGGTACCCCTTTGCTCTTTTGTTAGTCAAGAATCCATCTACCTCTGCCTTAAAAATTTCCCGCTTTCTCCACCCCACCAATGGCAACTGTGTGTTCAGCTACCTAGACCACAAGATCTAAACTTCTCCACTTTTAAGATGCTCCTTAAAAGTCCACTTCTTCAGCCAAGCATTTTGTCAGCTGCTTTAACATCTAAGTGTGGCTCAGTGCCAAATTTTGTCTGATAATGTTCCAGTGAAGGTCCTGTGTTAAAGGCCCTATAATAAATGGACCTTGTTGCTGACTGTCCCTTTCTTTATGGAATGCATGGCAACCTCCATTCAATAGCAGCCCCTACTCGGGAGACTCAGGAGCTGAGGAATTCTAAGGTTTAAGCTGCCTTCCAACACCTCCCACACAAGTGAAAGCTTCCTTTCTTTTATTTTATGGGATGTAGGCATCGCTGGCTGGGCCAGCATTTATTGCCCATCACTAATTGCCCTTGAGAAGGTGGTGGTGAGCTGCCATCTTCAACCGTTGCAGTCCATGTGATTCCATAAGCCAATCTACGCTGCCAAGAGTGAGGTCTGCTGTTGTTTCAGGTTATGAAATAGAGTTAAATTATATATCAGACACATCTTAAAATACACACACACACACACAAAATTGTATTTTCTATAACTAACCATGTTTCAGATGGATTATTAAACCAAGACCCTGTCTGCCCTATCAGGTGGATGTAAAAGTTCCCATGACGCTATTTCGAAGAAAGGGAGCTCTCCTCAGTGTCCTGACCAATATTTATTCCTCAACCAACATTAAGAAAACATTTTATACAATTATAGTTGTTGTTCTATACCCAGCCAAACGGAAGATGATTACAAAAACCGATTATCTGTTCATTATCACAGTGTTGTTTGTAGGGGTTTACTGTGTACAAATTAGCTGCCTAATTTCCTACATTACAACAGTGATTACATTTCAAAAGGACTTCATTGGCTGAGGAGTGTTTTGGGGCATTCCGAGGACATGAAAGGCACTATATAAATGCAAGTCTCTCTTTGTTTATGTTTTGCAGAGATAAACGCTGTCCTTATGAGTTTACAGGCTGGGAACAGAGTCAAGCTGTCAGAGGGTATATATTCTAGATTGTTTTGTCTGGTAATTAGATGAAGGGAACGGATTTTGAAGAAGGCAGGTAATGCACTGTCAGCATTCACATTTCTTGAATAACAGAACTAGATGTTAGTAATCATGGAAAACTGCCAATCCCCACCATTGTATTAGTTTGGAGGATAGACATACAATAGGACTGGTGCCCCATGTTGCTCAGTTTTATTATTCCACCATTGCCATAAATATTGGGATGAGTGCTTTTATGAGCTCAGTGAGCTTCATTTCTCATGCAACATTCTCATGTTCAAAATTTACTGCTGTGCGGGGATAGATTATTCAAGAAATGTATTGCTCTGAGGAGGACAAAGAATCAATAGCCTAATCACTAGGCCCAATATGCACAGGAATGGAAGTAGGCCATTCAGCCCATCGAGCCTGCTTCCCATTCAATTAGACCATGGCTGATCATCTACCTCAACACCATTATCCTGCACTATTGAATTCTTCCTTGAGCATGCTCAATGATTGAGTTAGCACAGCCCCCTGAATCATAGAAAATTAGAAAAAATAGGAGTAGGTCACTCAGCCTTTCGAGCCTGCTCCAACATTCAAAATAATCATGGCTGATTCTCTATATCAATGCCCGCTCTCTTCCCATACCCCTTGATGCCTTTAGAGTCCAGAAATCTATCCATTTCCTTCTTGAATATATTCAGTGACTTGGCCTCCACAGCCCACTGTGGTAGAGAATTCCACAGGTTCACCACCTTGAGTGAAGAAATTTCTCCTCATCTCATTCCTAAATGGCCAACCCTGTATCCTGAGATGAGGGTCCCTTGTTCTAGACCCCATAGCCAGAGGAAATATCATCCCTGCTTCTATTCTGTCCAGCCATGTCAAAACTTTATATGCACGTTTCAGTGAGATCTCCTCTCATTCTTCTAAACTCCAGTGAATACAAGTCTAGTTGACCCAATCTCTCATACCACAATCCTGCTATCCCAGGAATCAGTCTGGTGAACATTCATTGCACTCCCTCTATGCTAAGAAGACCAAAAGTGCACACAATACTCCAGGTGTTGTCTCACCAGGGCCCTGTACAGCTGCAGTAAGACATCCTTGCTCCTGCACTCAAGTCCTCCCACAATGAAGGCTAACATACCACTTGACATCTTAACACAGGAAAATCAAAACACAAGATGATCAGCCATGATTTCATTGAATGGCAGGGCAGGTTTGAGGGGCTGAAAGGTCTACTCCAGTTCCTATTTCTTATGCTGCACCTGCATGCTTGCTTTCAGTGACTTGTATACAAGGACACCCAGGTCCCTTTGTACATCAACATTTCCCAATCTATCACCATTTAAATAATACTTTGTCATTCTGTTTTTCCTACCTAAGTGGATAATTTCACACTTATTCACATTATACTGCATCTGCCATGCGTTTGCCCACTCACTCAACTTGTCTAAATCACATTGAAGCCTCTTAACATCCTCCTCACCGCTGATATTCTCATCTGGTTTGTGTCATTAGCAAACTCATAAATATTACATTTGGTTCCCTCATCCAAATCATTGATATATGTGAATAGCTGAGTCCCAAGCACTGATCCCTGTGGTACCCCACTAGTCATTGCCTGCCATTCCAAAAAAGACCCATTTAATCCTACTCTCATTTCCTGTCTGCTAACCAATTCTCAATCCACGCCAATACATTACCCCCAGTCCCAAGTGTTTCAATTTTACACACTAACCTCTTATGTGGGACTTTATCAAAAGCTTTCTGAAAATCCAAATACACCACATCCACTGGTTCTCTCTTACCTATTCTGCTAGTTATGTCCTCAAAGAACTCTGGTAGGTTTGTGAAATATGAATTCATTAATTCATGCTGACTATGTCTAATCCTGGTGATATTTTCTAAGTGTCCTGTTATCACATCCTTTATAATAGACTCTAGCATTTTCCCTACTACTGATGTTAGGGTAACCAGTCTGTATTTCACTGTTTTTTGCCTTTTTTTTTTAAATAGAGGTTACATTTGCCACCCTCCAATCTGCTGGGACTGTTCCAGAATCTACTGAATTTTGGAAAATGACAACCAAGGCATCCACTATTTCCAGGGCCACCTCCTTTAGTACCCTGGGAAGTAGATTATCAGGCCCTGGGGATTTATCGGCTTTCAGTTCCATTAATTTCTCCAGTACTATTGCTTTAGTAATACTAATTTCTTTCACTTCTTCCTCCTCACTAGACCCTGGGTTCCCTAGCATTCCTGGAAAGTTTATTTGTGCCTTCCTCTGTGAAGACAGAACTAAAGTAGTTGTTTAATTGCTCTGCCATTTCCTTGTTCTCTATTCTCCTGTTACAGACATTTGTCTTCACTAATCTTTTTCTGTTTACATATAGAAGCTTTTAAATCCGCTTTTATGTTCCTTGCAAGTTTACTCTCATACTCTATTTTCCCCCTCTGAATCAATCTCTTGATCCACCTTTGCTGAAATCTAAACTGCTCCCGATCCTCAGGCTTGCTACTTTATCTAGCAACTTTATATGACTCCCCTTTGGATCTAATACTATTTTTTAAATACTATTTTTAATTTCTTTTGTTAGCCACAGTTAGGCCGCTTTTCCTGTTGTGTTTTTGCACCAGAAAGGAAACGTATAACTGTTGCAATGCATACATTTGTTCTTTAAATATTAGCCATTGTCTATCCGCCGCCATGCCTTTTTAATAAAGTTCCCCAACCTATCTTAGCCAACTCATACCTCATAACTTCGTAGTTCCCTTTGTTTAGATTTAGTACCCTAGTTTTGGATAGGATTACTTCGCTTTCCATCCTAATGAAGGATTCTATCATGTTATGGTCATTGTTCTCTAAAAGGACCCCACACAGCAAGATTATTAATTAAACCTTTCTCATTGCACAATACCAAAGTCGAGGATAGCCTGTTCCCTAGCTAGTTCCTCGATGTACAGGTCTAAAAAAAAATCTCGTACACACTCCAAGAATTAATCCATCACAGTATTATTGCTAATTTGGTTTCCCCAATCATTAAGTAGATTAAAGTTACCCATGATCATTTTTATTTGGCTCTGCCAAGCTCTGTTTGCCTTTGCCAGGCTCTTTTAGGCTCTGTTTGGCCCTGTTTAGCTCTGTTAGGCTCTGAATCACCGAATCACAGTGCAGAAGAGGCCCTTCGGCCCATCGAGTCTGCATCGACATGTGAGAAACACCTGACCTACCTACCTAATCCCATTTACCAGCACTTGGCCCATAGCCTTGAATGTTATGACGTGCCAAGTGCTCATCCAGGTACTTTCTAAAGGATGTGAGGCAACCCACCTCCACCACCCTCCCAGGCAGCGCATTCCAGACCGTCACCACTCTCTGGGTAAAAACGTTTTTCCTCACATTCCCCCTAAACCTCCTGCCCCTCACCTTGAACTTATGCCCCCTTGTGACTGACCCTTCAACTAAGGGGAACAGCTGTTCCCTATCCACCCTGTCCATGCCCCTCATAATCTTGTACACCTCGATCAGGTCGTCCCCTCAGTCTTCTCTGCTTGTAGCAGCCTTGTTACATGCATCTCTAATTTCCAGTTTAATGCCACCCCTGCCTTACCACTACTGTTTGGAGTACTAAAGACAACTCCCATTAATGTTTTCCGTCCTTTGTGGCTTCTTAGCTCCACCCAGACTGATTCTACATCTAGATTTTCTGAGCCAATATCCCCTCTCACTATCGCAATGATTTCATCCTTAAATAACAATACCATGCCACCTCCTTTTCCTTTTTGCCTGTCCTTCCTAAATATCGTGTCCTCTTGGATATTCAGTTCCCAGCCTTGGTCACCCTGCAGCCATGTCTCCATAATCACAATCATATTGTACCCGTTTACATCTATTTGTGCTGTTAATTCGTCCACCTTATTACAAATGCTCCATGCATTCAGATACAATGCCTTTAGGCTTGTCTTTTTAATATTTTTATACATTTTTTTGCAGTATGCCCTTATTTGCTGCTAACCTTCATTTCCTCTGCCTTCCACTTTTGCTTTCTACATTTCTGTCTTTCGTTCCTATCTTTGTTTTCCGCTCAAGCCCCCCACCGGTCACTCTTGTTTAAACCCTCCCCTACCTCTGCAAGGATATTGGTCCCGGTCCTGAAGGGGTGCAACCCGTCCAGCTTGTACAGGTCCCATCATCCCCAGCATCGGTGCCAGTGACTCAGGAAACTCAATCTCTCCCTCCTACACCACCTGTACAGCCACGCATTCATCTGGTCCATTCTCCTATTCCTGATCTCGCTAGCATGCAGCACTGGGAGTAATATTGAGGTTACTAACTTTGAGGTCCTATTTTTTAATTTATTTCCTAGCTCCCTATATTCTACTTTCAGGACCTCATCCCTCTTTCTACCTATGTTGTTGGTACCAATATGGTCCACGACCTCTGGCTGTTCACACTTCCCCTTCAGAATGTCCCGCAGCTGCTCAGTGACATCCCTGATCCTGGCACCAGGGAGACAAGATACCATCCTGGTGTCACATACGTGGCCGCAAAAACATCTATCTGTTCCCCTTACGATGGAATCGCTTATTACTATTGCTCTCCCACTTTTTTCTGACCCCCACCCCATGCAGCTAAGCCAATCCTTGTGCCACGGACTTGGCTCTTGCTGCATTCACCTGAGAAACCATCTCCCCCAACAGTATCCAAAACACAAAATCTGTTAGAGATGGAGATAGACCCAGGGGACTCCTGCATTACCTGCCTGGGGCTTTTACTCTGGTGGTCACCCATTCCCTCTCTGTCTGTGCTTTCTTTATCTGCAGCATGACCACCTCACTGTTCGTGCTATCCACAAAGCTCTCATCCTTGCGGATGCTCCACAGCGACTCCAGCCACAGCCGGAGCTCCAGCTCCAAAACTCGGATATCGAGTAGCCGCAGCTGAAGACACTTCCTGCACACGTGGTCACCGTGGACGCAAAGTGTTCGCAGCTTCCCACAGCACACAGGAGCAGCGTTCCACTTGGCCGAACAGCCCTGCCATGACTTACTCTCAAATTGCTCCCTTTACTTTTACTTCCACTAGTTTAGAGAATATTAAGGACAAAAGAAATATTTACCAGGTCCCAATTACAAGACCACCCCTCTCCTTACTGAGGAAAGGTTGAAAATGAAAGGATCCCTCCTTCCCTCTTCAGCAAACTCCCTCTCTCACCAAACTCCAACTTAAGCACTCTAATGCAGCCCAAAGCAGCACTCCAGCGCTGCTGGGGTAAAGAATTCCAAAGATTCACCACCCCGAGTGAAGAAATTCCTCCTCATCTCAGTCTTAAATGACCTGCCCCTTTGTCTGAGACTGTGTCTCCTAGACACACAGGTACATCATGTTCAACAATTAATGTCCTTGTAAAGGACGGTACACATAAAAAAAAATAAGAGAAGTCTCACTTAACTGATTCCTGGGATGAAGGAGCTATCTTATGATTAAACATTGGACAGGCTGGGCCTGTATCCATTGAAATTTCAAGGAATTGAGAGGTGATCTTATTGAAACATGCAAGATCCTGAGGGAGCTTGACAGGGTGGATGTTGAAGGTGTTTCCCCTTATGAGAGAGACTAGAACTAAAGGGACAGTTTAAACATAAGGGGTCTCCCATTTAAGATGGAGGAGGAGGAGAATTTTCTTCTCTCAGTGGGTTGGTAGTCTGTGGAATTCTCTTTCCAGGAGGCAGAGTCATTGAATATTTTTGAAGCCAAGTTAGATAGATTCTTGATTGACAAGAGAGTCAAAAGGTATTAGGGATAGGCAGGAAAGTAGAGCTGAGGCCTCAATCAGATCAGCCATGATCTTATCAAATGATAAAGTAGGCTCGTGGCCCACTCCTGCTCTTAATCCATATATTCGTATGAATGCCTCCAAAAGGGAAACATGCCCCTACCATGTTGTTTTATTCACTGGTCCCAAATATAAACTGGTGGCACCAAATGTAAACACAGATCTTGGGATTTTTGGGGTGGGGGAACATTCAACTGGGGTAAGGCTGCTGCCAAAGATCTGTGTACACATGACAACAACGTCCATTTCCTTTTGTACGCATTTTTTCCTGTCATTGGAAAAGGCCTATGGGCAGAATGGTAAAAACATTTGTTGGAACTCACTACCACAAAGCGTAATTAAGGTGATGTGAATAGCTGCATTTAAGGGGGAGCTGGATAAATTTGAGGGAGAAAGGAGTAGAAATTTATGCTGATAGGGCAAGATGAAGTAGGGTGAACGGAAGCTTACGTGAGCTTAAACAACAGCATAGAACCAGTGGGCTGAATGGCCTGTTTCTGTGCTGCAAATTTGATGTAATCTGGCTCCTGATTGTCAGTAAAACCAGCTGGAGGTGTACATGGAAAGATTTGGGCGAGAGAAAAATTTGGCACTACTACCCTCAACCTTGAGGTCTAAAAGCTGAGGCTTACACATAAACGGCTCTTTGGTGAGGTTGACTGTGGGTGTGGGGAGGGGGAGTCACAGATAAACCATGCCTCAACTAATGAATCAGTGCCTTCAAGAGGAGGAACGGAGATTAGTGGGGAAAAAAACGGATGTAGAATAAAACTCACAGCTTGCAGTTGATGTTTAATTCATAGATTTAACACACAACTCTGCACTAATTAGATCATGCCAACTTACTGTTGTTTGCTGTTATTTTTTAATCTCATCTCAATTTTCTATCTTCTTCTGGACACATGGAAACATGAAAACATAAACTAATCCCAGGTCTTCCGAGTCTTTATGGTTCAGCTCCATTTACCAAATAAGCCATCAAGGAGGCACATCTCTGCGTCACATTCAGAATTCCAGCGTAGGTAAACAGGTTTTGACCAGCAGGAAAGCACCAGCTCATCTGCATAATGAATTGTCAGATGCCTTCACAACTGTGCATCTAGCCTTATAAATAGATCTGTGCCCATATCAAATAAAAGGAGATCTTCTCAAATGGCAAGACATCAATTCACGAATCAACTGTTGTCTTCTCTGCTACCAACCTGTGGCCATCGCTGCCATCAGCCACCAAGCAATGCTCATTCTGCCAATTTCTACAAAACATCTTTCCATTGGCATCAA
This sequence comes from Carcharodon carcharias, assembly GCF_017639515.1. Lineage (NCBI taxonomy): Eukaryota > Metazoa > Chordata > Chondrichthyes > Lamniformes > Lamnidae > Carcharodon > Carcharodon carcharias. The sequence goes on from NC_054486.1 coordinate 110,391,622, forward strand.
GTCATGGAGAGTGACCTTCACTGGTGAACCAATTCACCATGTATCAATTTCAAAACTCTTTGCCCTCATTAATATTTCAGAGCATGCAGTGAGGTTGGTGTTTTGTTTTGACATTTATAATCTCCAACTTAATCTATCTCTAAGTCAGATAACTGTTGGTCAGTTGACAGGTTATCTTCTTGAAACCTATAGGATCCTAAGGGGAATTAGCAGGGTGGATGTTGAGAGTATGTTTCCTCTTATGGGAGAGACTAGAACTAGGGAACAGAATTTAAAAATTCTGAGATGAGGAGAAATGTTTTCTCTGTGTCGTTAGTCTGTGAAATTCTCTTCCCCAGAGAGCATGGAGGCTGGATCTTTGAATATATACAAGGTTAAGTTAGGTAAATTTTTGACGGACAAGAGAGTCAGAGTATAGGGGTAGACAGGAAAGTGAGGGCACAATCAGATCAGCTGTGATCTTCTCAAATGGTGGAGCAGATTCGAGGGGCCAAATGGCCTACTCCTGCTCCTAATTCATGTTTGTATGCTCACACTCATACAGAAGGTAGTGTCGTGATTACGTTAGCGGGCTAAATATCCAGAGGATGCAAGCTCAAATCCAATCATGGGCAGTTTGAGAATTTGAATTCAGTTCAAAAAATCTGAAAAAAAATACTTGATCTGCCTTCTTCAGCAGTCCCTCAGGATTGAGGATGGCTTACTTCCCACACTGGGCTGATGGATTCTGAGATGGCTGTTAAGTCCAGTGCGCAATCCACAAACTCTACCACGTGCACGGCAGGTAATGCTTGAAGGGTTGGGTACGTGGGTTGTTTGGAAGTGATACAGCTTTTGGAATGTAGAAAATCCAACTGGCTCATTAACGTGCTTTAAGGGAAAGAAACATGCTGACCTTGCCCAATCTGGTCTATATAGTCTCTCACAACCATGTTTTAACTATTAACTGCTTTCTGAAGTGGCCTAGTGGGATACACAGTTGAATCGAAAAATCACTCCAGAATAAAATCCACCACTTTCATAGAATCATAGAAACTTAGTACAGGAGGCTGCCACTACACCCACTTCGGCCAGCAAGTAGTCATCCTGTCTTACCCTTCTTGGGGTATCTAGGGATGGGCAATAAATGAAAGTCTAGACACCACTGCCAACAACCCAAGAATGGCTAAGAGCCAAGACTAAAATTCAGAAGTTTGACTGGATATTTTAAATCCAAAAGGCTGGTTTTGTAGAGGCACAAAGTGTAATTGAAAATTTAAATTAATTAAGGAAAATGTAGTGTAGAACTGTCACTGAGAAGTTAATATCAGATGCAAATTTGGGGTTTATTCTCCATCAGAGCTGTTCTGGTGCAGAGTCTATACCCAGATTATTATTCAGTCTTCTCGCTTTACAAATAGCAATCGACCTGCTGGACATCCGCAGAGGGTCTGCTTTTAATAGGGAGGTGTTCAAGTCCACTAGGATCAGGAGTCAGGTGTAAAAGAGTCAGGGAAAATATGAAAGGGCAGGCAAGGTTTAAATGTCTCTGGACACTTTTACAAACAAGCTAGGTACGGTGTCATATCTGATAAATGAGTAATTGCTTGGGCACAACTGAAGCAAAAATCCATTGGCCTGGAGTTTACATTAGGGCCACAGCTGGCAAAATGCAGTGGATGCTGCACCAGATTTGCCAAGGTGACATTACTCTCATCACCATGTGGACTCATTAGCATAAGCCCAGGCACCCCATGAATCAACTTAATCAATTCATTACTGAGACACTGCATTCTCCACCATCACAAACTAGAGTGGGATTGCCAGAAAAAGGACCATCCTTCAACTGGCTCATTTAATGATGTTGGTCTTAATATTTAATTGGTTTCAATTGATTGCTTTGGTACATAAGACCTGCGACCGGCACTCAATTGAAACCGCACAGGTGTGCCCTGCTCGCTGTAACTGAGTGAAGTTAGACTAATTTGAAGTGAATATGAAGTATTTGTAGCAGCAGCAGCAGGAGAAGCAACAGGGTCACGCTTAAATTGACTGCCACTCACTGCAGGTACAGGTGATTAATGCAATCACAGGTGCCTGTGCGCTTGAGGGACTGTACACAATGTAATAAACACCCCTGAACGGACACAAATCGGCTGAATGCTGCCACGGCAGCCTTGGGAAGTGGTTCGTTAAGTGAGCAGGAACTGCTTCTGGTGAATGAACATTTGAACCAACATTCAAATAAAACCATGGATACTTGAAAGTAAAATAGCTGTGTGTGCATTTAATTTGGCCTTAAGTTCTGTTCTCTTTAGCACTCATATCATTCAATAACTGGAAGTAAATGATGTGGGAAGTCCAGACCATAGACCTTTTTTTTTGTATGTTAGTTACCAGAGTTCGATTTTTCCCAAAAATTTAAATAACTGCAAACAAAGATCTTTTCCCAGAATTGCCTGCGGTGTACAGGATGTGCCCACTGTGGTACTAAAATGCACTGATCAGAAAGGTCCCATGTTTAATCTCAGTCTGCACTGAGTTACCCAGTCTCAGGCAGGGCTACAGCATACTGCCCCAGGACAAGGCATTGGAATGGAAAACAAAACCAGCCCACTCCCAATTGCTAAAGCAAGCCCCAACCCTTCCCCATCCTTCAATTCCCCCAGCCACTGGAAAACGTGCAGACGTCAAGATGCGGTTTCCTCTACATTGGAGAGACCAAACGCAGACTGGGTGACCGCTTTGCGGAACACATTCGGTCTGTCCGCAAGCATGACCCAGACCTCCCTGTCGCTTGCCATTTCAACACTCCACCCTGCTGTCATGCCCACATGTCCGTCCTTGGCCTGCTGCAATGTTCCCGTGAAGCTCAACGCAAACTGGAGGAACGGCACCTCATCTTCCAACTAGGCACTTTACAGCCTTCTGGACTGAATATTGAGTTCAACAACTTTAGATCATGAACACTCTCCTCCATCCCCACCCCCTTTCCGATCCCCCCTTTTCCCAGTAATTTCAAAAAAATTTTTTTTTTTTTACAAATATATTTTTCTTTTCCCTCTTATTTTTAAATTTATTTCGATCTATTGTTTTATCTCCACCTTTTAGCCCATTTTGATCCCTTCCCCCCACCCCCACTAGGGCCATCTGCCACTAGCTTGTCCTGCTTTCTACCCTTAATGTCCCCATTAGCGCATCCTTTAAGTAATATCACCACCGTCAGCACCCCTTTGTCCTTTTGTCTATGACATCTTTGGCAGTCTCTTCTTAGCCTCCACCTATCACTGGCCCCCTATCGAGCTCTACCTGTCCCACCCACCCCCCTCTACCAGCTTATATTTCATCTCATTTCTATATGTCTTAGTTCTGATGAAGAGTCATACGGACTCGAAACGTCACCTGTATCCCTCTCCACAGATGCTGTCAAACCTGCTGAGTTTTTCCAGGTATTTTTGTTTTTGTTCAAGATGAGAACAGGTTCTGGCTCAGCTCGTTTCGCTCCACAACTGAATAACCCAATGCTCATGGTCAAACCTTACGCACACACAGTGGCAGCTTGGATGAGGTGCCAGAGGGGCTGCGTTCTGCTGATGTCAGCACATCACATAACGCAAACTCTTCCCAGCTTCAAAAAGATGTCAAGCAAGCATGACCTAAAAAGGAATATTTTTTAAATTTCAAATCATTCCTCCAAACAGTAAGCAAGCTTGTGAAAACTAGACATCAAAGAACAGTGCAAATCCAAAATTAGGTCATTTAGACTATGAAAGCACAGTCCTTCCAGCTCTGGGGACCGGAGTTCTAGTTCAGCCCAGGCGGGTGAGATGAAAAGCTGGATGGATGGTAAATGTTTTCAGCAGCATCAGCCCAGTCCCTAATCTGCAAGTTCAGCATGACAAATGAGCTCATGATCAACAAATCCTACATTTTTGGATTGAAAGTCAGAAGGAGCAGGGAAGGAGAGAGAGAGAGAGAGAGAGAGAAAGAAAGCAGATTGAGCACGAGTTGAGTGAAAGTGGTTGTAAGTGAATTTTGAGTGTTCGTGTACATAATCCCACCATTTAAACTGTTTAAACCGGCCAACTGTTCAAATCAGACAAGCAGCACTAGCCGATTTCTATTACCATCAATTTCAATTTCTTAGTCGCTGCTTGCACTGGGCAAAGTGTGCCAGTTATTGCAGGTAGAAACAGGTGTTTAGTGAAGAGCTCAAACCTCATTCTAGTGTACTTTAAGTAAATCTCAACAATAACCCAACAAATTTATCTTTCCTATGCAAATTACCAAAATGCACAGGCTCTCAAAAGGAATTTATTGGCCCATTTCAAGGTTTTATTAGTATCAGAATTGTTTGATCACTCAACACACATAGACAACAAACTGTGTTAGCACCAGCTTGCCAATTCTAAGCAGTGGGGTCCCAGATGTTATGCATATACACATCATAAAACGGCCTAAAATGGCAAATACAAATTAGGAGCAGGAGTGGGTCACTCTGCCTAGAGTCTGCTCTGCCTTTCAATAAGATCATGGCTGATCTGATTCCTGCCTACCCCTATAACCTTTCAAACCACCCCCCTCCTCTTTTGTTTATCAAGAATCTATCTAGCTCTGCCTTTAAAATATTCAAAGACTCTGCTTCCACCACCTTTTGACGAAGAGAATTCCAAAAGCTCGCAACCCTCAAAAAATTTCTCCTCATCTCGGTCTTAAATGGGAGGCCCCTTATTTTTAAACAGTGACCCCTAGTTCTAGATTCTCCCACAAGAGGAAACATCCTCTCCACATCCACCCTGTCAAGACCCCTCAGGATCTTATATGTTTCAATCAAGTCGCCTCTTACTCTTCTAAACTCCAGTGGGTACAAAACAAAAACAGAATTACCTGGAAAAACTCAGCAGGTCTGGCAGCATCGGCAGAGAAGAAAAGAGTTGACGTTTCGAGTCCTCATGACCCTTCAACAGAACTGGGTGAATCCAAGGAGAGGGGTGAAATATAAGCTGGTTTAAGGTGTGTGTGTGTGTGTGTGTGTGTGTGTGTGTGTGTGTGTGTGTGGGGGGGGTGGGGGGGGGTGGAGAGAAGTGGAAGGGTGGGTTGGTGTGGTTGTAGGAACAAGCAAGCAGTGATAGGAGCAGATAATCAAAAGATGTCACAGACAAAAAAACAAAAGAACACAGAGGTGTTAAAGTTGGTGATATTATCTATACGAATGTGCTAATTAAGAATGGATGGTAGGGCACTCAAGGTACAGCTCTAGTTAAGAATGGACAAGCCTAACCTGTCCAACCTTTCCTCATAAGACAACCCGCCCATTCCTGGTATTAGTCTAGACTATGTAACGTCACTATGAACGTTTCATTTTATACCTGTTAACCAAAAGGCCACCTTGACTGTTCAAAATGAGGAGATAAAGGAGGTTGGGGGCGACAAAGAAAAAGTATTTTAAAAGCGTACAACTCAACACCTCCAATAGCCTCTGGGCATGAAGACTGGCAGTGTAATACCAGTATAGTTCAATTTTAAAAACAAAAAAACTGCGGATGCTGGAAATCCAAAACAAAAACAGAATTACCTGGAAAAACTCAGCAGGTCTGGCAGCATCGGCGGAGAAGAAAAGAGTTGACGTTTCGAGTCCTCGTTCTGTCGAAGGGTCATGAGGACTCGAAACGTCAACTCTTTTCTTCTCCGCCGATGCTGCCAGACCTGCTGAGTTTTTCCAGGTAATTCTGTTTTTGTTTTAGTTCAATTTTAAGTCTGTGCTGAAGGCCATTCAGTCCACTGTGCCTGTGCCAGCTTTTTGCTAGAGCTATCCAGTTAATAGCCCCACTCCTCCACCATAAAATCATACAGCACCAAAGGCCAATCAGGCCATCGAGGTGAAGCAGGTAACCACAGCTTGAGGAGCTGCAACTGGCTGCTGCACACTAAACTGCCATTTCTGGTCAACTAACCTCTGTGATAAAGCATAAAAGTTCAGTTGTGGTGCCATCCATACTTAAAAACAGCTGAATAGGTTCACACTTTATGTAAATTCGTTCACAGGATGTAGGTGTCACTAGAAAGGCCAGCATCTTTTGCCCTCAAGGTGGTGGCGGTGAGCCACTTCCTTGACAACCAAGTGGCTCGCTGGGCCATTTCAGAGGGAAGTTAGGAGTTAGTCATATTGCTGTGGATTTGGAGGTCCATATTGGTATTGATGGAATTACCGATTGGATATTAGTGAACCCGGTAGAATTTTGCAATAATCTGGCAGTTAGTCTGATTAATCTGATAACAGCCTCTAATTCCAGGATTATTTATTAATCAATTTGAAATGTGGTGGGATTTGAACTCAAGTCTCCAGATATTAGTTCAGGCCTCTGGATTATGGGCCAGTAACAACCATTACACTATCATAGCTCAACTCGGAGGATGGCAACCTGAATGCAGTATGACAAGTGTGGAATAATATGACAGAAAGAGTCTGCACATCCTCAGAGAGGAGGAAGAAGGAAGGGACATTAAATTAGGGATTGGAAGCTGCTATATATGGACAGAAAGCCAACAGAAGAAATTTCTCCCTCCAAACTCACTTCTGGGAATAGTCATTTGCAGCAATTACAAAGAAATTCTATGCAACATGTGCATTTTGAGATTACTTCAGGGAATTTTAAGTATATATTATATTTACACCATGGGATTCAAGATGAGTCATTTTATTCCCTTGAGCATTCTTTTCTTACCAGATGGCACTGCTTCTCACAGGCATTACCGAATGGCGGACGAAAGAGCATAATTACCCAGATTTATGAAGCGAGTTCTGCAAATGTTAACCTCTTTTCAGATGCTGATGGACTTGGCTATCTACAGACTGTATTTTCTATTTTTAAAATGGAGATCAGACGTCAAACACAAGAACATAAGAAATAGGAGGAGTTGACCATGTGGCCCATCAAGCCTGCTCCATCATTCAATATGATCATGGCTAATCTTGGGCTTCAACTCCACTTTCCCACCAACCCCCCCATATCCCTAATACCCCGAGAGCAAAAATCAGCCTTAAACGTATTCAACAATGGAGCATCCACAATCCTTGGGGTAGACAATTGCACAACATGTGAGTGAAATAATTTCTCCTCATCTCTGTCCTAAATGATCGGCCCCTTTTTGATCAAGGGACTATATGACGGTTCCATGCCAAGATACGAGCACATGCTGATGATGCCACTGGAGAGGGTAGCTGAACATTCCACATGGCTGTGGTTACATCACCAGAGCGGAGACTCATCACTGTTCCCGTTCCTTAAATTCTTTCACAAAAGTCTTTGCTGCTTCCCTCCCTTTATCCAGCCCATCTGGCCAAGCTTCTTCTAATGCACTCCAATGTCCCAGCCCTGAACTTTTATCTTTTGCTCTCCCGTTTTCCTCATATCTTTTCCACGCTTATTGAGACACACCACCTGCTTCCTCCACTCCTTTTACATTAAACTGCTGAGCAACCAACTTGCCTTCCTGGCTCCGTCTCAGGTATTGTACCATCTCTCCTAAAAGCTGCCATCATCCTCCCTTTCCCTAAGATACCAACCACTGACCCTTCTTTCCCCATCAACTACTGCACCATCTTCAACCTCCCTTTCCTCTCTAAAGTCCTCAAACGTGTTGCTGCCTCCGAAATCCGTCCCCACCTTCCCTAAAACTCAGGTCTGAATCCCTCCAATCACACGATTGAAAGAATTGTTATCAAAGTCACAAAAGGCATCCTAAGGGACTGTAACAAAGTTAAACTATCCCTCGGATAAAAGCAAAACACTGCGGATTCTGAAATAAAAACAGAAAATGCAGGAAAAACTCAGCCGATCTGGCAGCATCTGTGGAGAGAGAAACAGAGCTAATGTTTCGAGTCCGTGTGGCTCTTCTTCAGCTCTGAAGAGTCATACAGACTTGAAACAGTGACTCTCTCCTCGTCCTTCTTGACTTGACTACAGCCTTTGACATGGTTGACCACATCATCTTCCTTTAACGCTCTCCACTGTTGTCCAGCTTGGGGGGACTGTTCTCACCGGATTCCATTCTTATCTATCTAATCATAGCCAGTGCATCTTTTCTTCCTGAAGCAGCACCGGAACATCTGGCGTCCAAGGACCTATCCTTGGCCCCCTCGCATTCTTCATCTATATGCTGTCTCTCAGCAAGATCATTTGAAATTAGTGTCAGTTTCCACATGTGCACTGACAACATCCAGCTCATCATCAATGTTCCCTTTAAGCTGAGATATAGTGAAGCAGCATGAAACTCCCCATGCAAAGCAGACACTAGTTGGCCCCTTTGAATTAATGCACATGCACAGATGTGCGAATTATTTTAAAAGGCCACTGTCACCACCTCTCTTGAACCTCCACTGTTCCCAGTTTGTCAAACTGCTTGCTTGGCTGACATTCAATACCATATGAGCAGAAATTTTCTCCACAGACTGGCCATAGACCCACCCTCTCCTTTCCCAACTGTCTGAGTCTAAACTAGACTGTTCATTATTTTGTTGTCATATCTGACCTGAGATGAGCTTCCAGCCACATATTCACACCATCACTAACAGTGCCTATTTCCACCTCTGTTACATATAACCCTCATTAACCCTAATTATTTCTAGACTTGACTATTCCAATATAAATCTGGCCGGCATCACACATTCTTGAGTTCACATGTTCTTGAGTAAACTTGAGGTCACCCAAAAGTCTGCTGCCAATGCCATAACTCACACTAAATTACATTCACTCATCACCCCTGTGCTCACTGACCTACTTTGGCTGTTGATTAAGCAATGTCATGATTTTAAAATTCTCATTAGTTTTCAAATCCTTCCATGGCCTCGGTCTCCACAACGTCCATCTCTCCTTCAGCCCTACACTCCTAGGATATCTGTGTTCCCCTAATTCCAGCCTCTTGGGCATCCCTGATTTTAATCACTCCACCAATGGTGGCCACGCCTTCAGCTGCCTCAGCCCCAAGCTCTAGAATTTCTTCCTTAAACCTCTCTGCCTCTCCTTCCCCCTTAAAGACGATGCTTAAAACCTACCTCTGACCAAGTTCGTGGTTGGGTCCTAATATCACTTCGTGTGGCTCAGTGTCAAAATCTGTTTGCTAACACTTGGAATGTTTGTCCTGTTAAAAGCTCTATATAATTACAAACTGTTGTTCAGCATGCTTGTATGGGCTTTGCCATTAGTGTGCCAGCCCTGGATCAGTTGGTAGCACTCTCTCCTGTGTTTCATGGGTTCTAGTTCCACCCCAAACATTTCAGTCCAAAATCAAGGCTGAGACTCCAGTGCTGGACTGAGGATGGGTGCTGCGCTATCGAAGGGGCAGCATTGAGGGGGCTGTGCACTGTTGAATTCTATGACTTTTGGATGAGATGGAAAAGATCCCACTGCACCATTTCCAAGATAAGTGGGGGAAGTTGTCTCCTGTGCCTTGGCTAACATTTGTTCCTTATCACTAAAGCAGAATATCTTGTTCTAATTACATTGCTGTTTATGGAGCCTTGCTATGTACAAACTGGTTACTGCGCCTCAGGTATTACAGCAGTGAATACACTTCAGATGTACTTCAATTGGGTGTAAAGCATGATAAGGTGCTTATACAAATTCATCTTCCTTTCATGGGCTTCCTTGTCCATTTTGTCTTGTGGTTTTGTTGTCTAGTAACAGAAAGGGAATGTCCTCAAGAGGCAGGAAAACACTTCATTCATAAAACATTTGTAGGAGCCTCATTAACCCTGCAGGTCCTAATTTCAGCCCTATAGCTCACTCCTCTCCTACTGGCAAGCCCTGAGGCCACCAGCAAATAACACCCATGAAAGCATGATTACAAATCATGCTCAGAACATTGCCCCTTTGTTCCATTGAGGTAACAAATGATTTTTGGAATGGAGGAGGCTGTTCCGTCATTCAATTAGACCATGGCTGATCTTAACACCTCAACTCCATTTACCCACTTAACTCCATTTCTTTGATAAGACAATAACAAAAAATCTATTGATCATGGTCTTGATAATATCAACTGACCTCTCCAGCATCCACAGCCTTCTGGGGAGAAAGAATTTAAGATTTCTACTATCCTTGGAGTGAAAAATTTGATGGACACCACCAGAAGGACGTTAATAAATGTACACACAGTAGATTATTTGAAAACAATTTGAAAAAGCAGTCATCAATTTAGAACATAATATGAAATTGTTAATTCAGATATATGCTACTGCACAAAAAAATAATCCAAATCACTTCCAATAAGATTAGAACATCTACAACATTTACAATTTTAAATCTGTCTTCTAATCCTGTGCATAACAGAAATACATCGCCCTTCACTGTAAACATTTGAAAGTAATCCTGAGAACCCGAAGTGCAAATCCACTAGCCCAACAATCAAAAACGTCCTAAAGAAAATCAAAATTGAAGCAAAATACTGCAGACGCTGGGAATCTGAACTAAAAACAGGAAGCGCTGGAAAGACTCAACAGGTCTGGCAGCATCTGTGGAGAGAGAAACAAAGTTAACATTTCAAGTCCGTATGACCCTTCTTCAGAAGACCCTATGACTCCTTGCTCTGAAGAAGGGTCACATGGACTTGAAACATGAACTTTGTCTCTCTCTTTCCACAGATGCTGCCAGACCTGCTGAATCTTTCCAGCATCCGCAGTATTTTGCTTTGAAGACAGAGACATGTACAGGCTGCCACCAATTAATCTAATGGTCATTGTTGCTGCAGATTTACCATTCTGTAGTGTCTGTGCGCGCGACTCCTTCCCAAGGTTAGTGTGGAACCCTGTTCCCAGTGATGGAGCTTTACCGGGACCTGAAATATAAAAATTCAGAATGGAAGTGAATCAGCGAAATATACTGAAGTATGATTTTTAAGCACGCAAATCGACATAATACTAAACTTCAACCACCACATTAACCAATGGCAGACTGTATAAACAGAATGGGGTGGGGTGGTGGAGAGAGAAGGGGAAGGGAGTGAGAGCAAGAGCATGGTAGAGAGAGAGAACCGAAGTTGAAGTAGGCCATTTGGTTCTTTAAGCCTGCTCTGCAAATCAATATGGTCTTGGCTGATTTTCTACCTCAACTTCACCTACCCTCACTATCCCCATATCCCCTGATTCCTCTCGTACCCAAAAAATGTCAATCTCTGTCTTGAACACATTCAAAGGCTACTTGAGAGCTGTGGATGTGCAGAGGATTCCAACCCCAAGTGAAGAAATTTCTCCTCATTTCAGTCCTAAAAGGACAACCCCTAATTCTGAGACTGTACACCATGTCCTAGATTATCCGGCCAGGGAGAAACAACCTCCCAGCATCTACCCTATCAAGCCCTACAAGAATTTCATTTGCTTGAATGAGATCATCTCTTATTCTTCTAAACTCTAGGGAATATAGGCCTAGTTTACTCAATCTCCTTATTCCAGGAATCAATCAATCTGGTGAACCTACATTGCACTCCCTCTTCTCTCAGTAAAGAGATCAAACCCGTACATAATACTCCAGATGTGGTCTCAATAAGACCATTATACAATTGCAACAAGACTTCTTATACTCTAACCCCTTTGTAATAAAGGCTAACTTACCACTATTTGCCTACCCAATTGCTTGCTGTACCTATATGTTAACATTGTGATTCATGTACAAGCAGACCCAGGTCCCTTTGAATACCAACATTTTTCCACTGAAGTGGATAACTTCACTATCTCTTACATTCTTGCTGAATCACAGCCTGTCTAAATCCTTTTGCAGCCTCCTCGTGTTATCCTCATGGCTACTTTCCCACCTAACTTCATATCAAGAAGAGGAAAGGTCATAGTCAACTCCGTTTCTCTCTCCACAGATGCTGCCAGACCTGCTGAGCATTTTGTGTTTTTATTTCATAATTCCACCATCTGCATTAGTGCATTTTCCTTTATCCCAGATACAGACACAAAGATTCTCCCACGACAGCTATGGAGCTGAATTTAGCGACACCTTCCAGACTCTCAACAAAATGAGCATTGTACAAAAGCAGTTTGTCAAGACATCATTAGTGATAACGTGAGTAGGTAAACGGCGGCGGGGGGGGTTGGTGGGTGGAGCATTTTAGACCTCGGTCTCAGCTACAAACTCTTTCTCCCATTCCAACTGTTGTGTGCAGAAAGTCACTCTGCCAACTTAGCATCTTTTGGGTGTGACATTAAACCTCCTGCCGTTGCTTTCTCTCTCAGATGAGCACAAAAGATCCCAAGCCACCATTGTGAGTAAGACTAAAGGGTTCTCCCAGTATCCAGTCTAACACTTATCCCCCGATCAACACCAAAAAATATTTGGTAATTATCTAATAACTGTTTGTGGAATCTTGATGTGTAAAAATTAGCTGCCATATTTCCTACATTAAAATAGTGACTACACTTGGCTGTAAAGTGCTTTGGGATGACTTGAGGCAGTGAAAGACACTACAGAAATGCAAGCTATTTCCTTCTATTTCTAAGACCTTGAACTACACATGGATTGCAATGTGTTAATTACTCTTAAATTCAATTTCTCTCCTTCAATTCTCTTCTTTACCTCTCCACAACAATTAGAGGAAGTAGCAGCAGGCTTCAAACCCCACTGGATGTTCCCAGAGCAAAAATACATCAAGGCCTGCGCACATACTAAAATATGAAGGAGAACCCTGCATTCCAATCTGTTAACACGTAGCATAGAATAGCCCACAGACTGGCAATGCAATCCTGCAGATCATGATTTCTGGGAAGTCAACAACTTGGTGCTGCATCATCTCTCATTAGGGGATGACGGCAAAGAAATGTTTCATTCCAACATTATTAGAGACAGAACATAAGAGCTTTAACCCTGATCAATTACTAACTGAACCCAAGCAGCCGTTCACATTAAGACTGAGGCTCAATGATTACAGTAACAAGAGAAGCATGCATTTAACAAGCACTCAGTAGCAACAAATGTGCAGAATCATTCAATACCTCTTGTTCTTCTCCTTATCCCCAGTATAGTTCCATAGGTACCACCACCTCCCCAAACCAACAATTAATTGTATTTACATAGTGTTTGTAAAGCAGTAAAACATCCCACGACGATTCACAAACAATTTGACACCAAGCTTCATAACAAGACATGAGCGCAGGAGGTGCTGAGCCCAAATCCTGTCTAGTCAGCCTCAAAATGGCAGCCTTGGTGTCTTAAGATAATATGTTGATATCTCACTGCAAAGAATTGAGTCCATAATCCAGGCTGACATGCACATTGTAGTACTGAGGAAGCAATGCAGAGTCAGAAGTGACACCATTCTGATTGGATGTTACTTGCCTGCCTTCTTCAATGAATATAAAAGACCCCACAGCAATATTCTAAGAGCAAGGGAGCTCTCCCTGATATCCTACCCAATATTCAGCAAACATCACAAACAGATTACCTGGTTGTTACCTCATGTCGAAAATTACTGTGCACAAATTGGCTGTCATGTTTCCCTATCTTACAAGAAAGATTTAATATGAGTACTTGGGGGAAAAAAAGTTGTTTCCAAAGGCTGGAGGGTTGGAAAGCAGAGGGTGGGGGTTTAAGTTAAGGGGCTGTTAGTGGTTAAGATTAGGAATGGGCTCTATGGCGAAAACAGATTCAACATTAACATTCAACAGTGAAGTGGATAATTACTAGAAAGAGTCAAAAAATACTAAGAGATGGGGAAAGAGCAAGAGAATGGAAATAAATGGATTGTTCTTCAAAAGAGCCTTGCAAAGTCATTGGACTGAATGACTTCATTCTGTGCAGTACTACTCGAAATACACACAGTTTCAAATATGGATTCTTCTACAGTGATCAGTTGAGGGAGACTCTGACTCCACCCTCCCTCGCCCAAAAGATCCAACACATTGTCTAGACTGCATGGTTCAATGGCACACAGAGCAGTGTAACTGCTCACCAAGCTACCAGTGACCTTGTGTTAATACAAATGTCACAGGCTTATGGTAACACCAAGTGTGGTCAACCATTTAATCTGCAGGCACTGATTTGGCCGAATGAAGAAAAGAGCCAAGGATTTATTGCCTAAATTTGATCCAAACCAAATCTAAACGGGCAGATCAGTGAAAGATAAAAATTCAATCCAATGCAGTTAAATACTGCACGTCAGAAGAAAAAAGGTATATCAGATGCTCCATAAAGGGTGATGTGGCTGAAATTACTGTGTCTCGGAGTTTTATGGATGATCCCAAACTCAATGTGTAAAACAGGAAGGCTAAAGGACATTAAAGACAGTACATAAATGCAAGTTATCATAATGTAGTAAAATGTTCCAAGGTACCACAACATGACAGCATACAGAGGAAGTCATGCTTAAATCATACATTTCTCTGGTCACACCACAGCTCATGTCTCGATCTTGCTACTCAGACAATAAGGGAGACATTGTGAGGATAAGCCACAAAACTAACCCCTAACATTAGAAGTAGTGACTTATGAGAACAGATAGAAGCAGCTTGGGTTTCTCATGTCAGGAAATGACAGGCAGCAATCTCTGCAAGTGTAAGATACCAAACAGCATCTGAAATATTAACCCAGAACACGGCCTTAAACTAATGTGTTCTAACAGAGCAAGGGTTTAAACTAGCAAATGCCAAGTGAGGAAACAACGTCAGGATACAGTTGAGGCAAAACGATCAATACATGAAATGGATTCCTGACAGGGCAGTGGATTCAAAATAGAGAATAATTTTTAAAAGCTTTGGATGGTGGGATTCAATGGTCTTTCTCAATGGATGAGTTAGGATGAGGTGAATGGTCTCCGTTATCTGTGAATCACTGATTCAAACACAGTTATTTCTGCAGTTGTGATGAATTGTGGTGTACAAGGACCAAGATGGACTGCAGCAACTCACCAAGACTTCTTTGACAACACCTTGCAAACCTGTGACCTCCACCACCTAAGAGGAGGACAGCAGGCTTATAGGAACACTACCACCAACAAATTTCCTTCAAGCCACTCATCATCCTGACTTGAAAATGTATCATCCCTTCACTGTCACTGGGACAAAATCCTGGAACTCCCTCCCTAACAGCACTGTGGGTGTACCTACACCACATGGGCTGCAGCGGTTCAATAAGGCAGCTCACCCCCACCACCTTCTCAAGGGCAACTAGGGATGGGCAATAAATGCTGGCCCAGCCAGCAAAGCCCATAACCCATGAACAGTTTTTTAAAAAGCTCTATATTACACAACTTTGAATACTGATGTAGAAAAACACATTATGGAATTACTGGGGTTGTTTTGGCTGACTCAGCAAGAGACAGCATTCTCTTCAGACATGGCAGGTTACTACAAGTAAACACACAGGAAACAAGCTAGCCAGGAAGCTTGCCATCTCTATCTGTTGTATGTGCAAAATAATCCTTTGGCATTTTCAATGCGACGTCTGTAAATATTTTTCTGTGAAATAGCAGAGCAAGGTAAGAGAAAAATGGGCAAGCAGAAACCGGGTTTTGGAAATACATAGTAATATTTGAACAAGATTAACAGGATCAATTCATTTACACCCAAATTCATTCAACAATCCCAAAGTAAAACCACTCTATAAAATTTAGTTTTAATCAGTTGGCATCATGCTCTGGGAATACAATTCCTTTTTAGGGATTTACTGGCAGCATACAATTAGAGGTCAACACAAGGACATCATTTGGGGTCAACACCAGAGCATTTTCTTCAGGCATTCAGGCAGCTTTGAGGTTGTAGCTATCTCACTGTCAGAGGGCCCCACCCACTCCCCTACCAGGTGGCAGGGTGGGGTGGGGGATTAGCCTGAAGACAGTAACAACTGGGGATGAAAGAGTTGGGATAAAACAAAAAGGTTATAGGTTTGCTGGAGCGCACCTACAGTGGGATATTTGCTTACATTTTCTCTCTCTAGCCCAAGGCAATGGGGTCAACTCTACCATAAATGGGTTCTTGATTGGTAAGGGGAGAAGGCAGGAGAATGGGGTTGAGAAACCTATCAGCCATGATTGAATGGCGGAGCAGAGTGGATGGGCTGAATGGCCTAATTTCTGCTCCTATGTCTTATGATCTTATTTCCTGTTACCAACTTTACTTCCTTCCAATCTGAGCTACCCCCTCAGGCTCCCATCTTCCTGACAAGCCAGTTTAAACCCGCCCCAAAAGCATAAGCAAATCTCCCTGCAAGGATTAGCACCGTGCCTGATAAGGTGTAACCCATCCGTCTTGTACAGGTCCCACCTACCCCAGAACCAGTCCCAATGCCGCATAAATCTGATGCCCTCCCTCCTACACCAATTCTCCAGCCACCTGTTCAATCGCTCAATCCTCTTATTCCCGTGCTCAATAGCATGTGGCACTGGGAGTAATCCTGAGATTACTGCTTCTGAGGTCCTGCTTTTTAATTTCCTTCCTAACTCCCTAAAATCTACTTTCGGGACCTCACCCCTCTTCCTACTTATGTCATTGGTACCAATGTGGACCACGACTTCTGGCTGCTCACCCTCCCACCCAGAAGGATGCCCTACAACCGCCCTGTGACATCCTTGACTCTTGAAGCATGGGCTGAAAGGATAAGCCAAGTAGGCATTCATCAAGCTTATGTTAGTAGCTTGCAAAGTCTTAAGAGACTATAACTAGTGAATAAAACGCATGAATAATTTAGACAGATCGCATGGATTTGTCAAGGGTCAGTCACGTTTGTCTGAACTGATTTTTTATTCTCTGAGACTAGCAGTCAATGTAACCATTAGGTGAGGGAGGATGTTGTATATTGACTTTTGTTGACTATATGGACATCTGGAGAGCAATGTGCAAAATGGATATTTGTCTGACAGATAGTAGCTAGTACGATATTCCAACAATTGGCCTTTGAGAAAAGTATAGAATCCTTTACAGAAGAAGGGTTAGAAAATTTCGCAGATTCAACAACTGAGGGGTATTGTCCCCACCTCCTCATCTCTCCTCCTTTTTGCCTTGTCAGCCGGGTCTGCTTTCCTTTTCTGCTTCTTTGAAATGTCTTGGGATATTTTTCAACATTTAAAGGATCTATAAAAATGCAGGTTGTCGGTATAAATCAACAAAAAATGGGCAGCTGTTTATTAGAACATTAAGGGAGTGCAATGGAGGAAAGGATAGAATAATATTGCACTGAGAAATTTCTCTTTGTCCTGGTGGTGGTGGGGGGGGGGTCCAAGATCTGCAGAAATTCAAATCAGGAAACGTACTCCATGCCTTTGTTTATGCTCCGCATGAGCCCACTTTGTCTGAACCTAACAACACGACCTTCTATTCCTTTCTATCAAGTCTCCTCGGGATAGAATTAATAGTCACATGGAAAAATTTGGGTTGATTCGGAAGAGTCAGCATAGATTTGTTAAAGGAAAATGGTACCTAACCAACTTGCTGGAGTT
Source organism: Carcharodon carcharias (assembly GCF_017639515.1). Taxonomy (NCBI): domain Eukaryota; kingdom Metazoa; phylum Chordata; class Chondrichthyes; order Lamniformes; family Lamnidae; genus Carcharodon; species Carcharodon carcharias. The sequence goes on from NC_054486.1 coordinate 110,409,025, forward strand.
TTTTGAAGAAGTAACAGATGGTTGATGAGGGCAAGGCTGTTTGATGTGGTGTATATAGACATCCAAAAGGTGCTCAATACAGTGCCACACAACAGACTTGAGGAAATTTGTAGGTCATGGAATAAGGGACAGTAGCAACATGGATACAAAATTGGCTGAGGGATAGGAAACAGAGAGTAATGGGTATTTTTCAGGCTGGAAGGAGGTTTGTAGTGGAGTTCCCCAGGGGTCGGTATTGGGACCCTTGCTTTTCCTATATATATTTTTATTTATATATATATATATATATATTATATATATAAATAAATAAATGTTCTAGATCTTGATGGGCAGGGGGCAATTTCAAAGTTTGCGGACGACACAAAACTTGGAAGAATTGTAAACTGTGAGGAAGACAGTGTAGAACTTCAAAAGGACACCAACATATTGGTGGAGTGGGCAGAAAGGCGGCAGATGAAGTTCAATGCAGAGAAGTATGAGATGATACACCTTAGCACAAAGAACATGGAGAGACAGCATAAAATGAAGGAAAAACAGAATGTTGAATAGTCATACGGACTCAAAACATTAACTGTGTTCCTCTCCGTAGATGCTGTCAGACCTGCTGAGTTTTTCCAGGTATTTTTATTTTCGTTTTAGATTTCCAGCATCCGCAGTTTTTTGCTTTTATAAGATAAAGGATACTATTCTAACGGGAGTGCAGAAGCAGAAACCTGGGTGTCTCCCTTATAGATTTTTAACCATAAAGGTCCAGTAACATTACCCAAGGCAAAAACTGCGGCTACTTTAATAAAGTATACTACACGATTTCTCACTCTTCCACTGCTGCAGAAATCTGAAAGAAGTTCAGGCACAGACTGCTTTCTGGAAATGACTGGATGGCTGCTTCAAATTCACAACTTTCCTCAGCACAGAGCTGAGGGGCATCTCCCTCACACAGCCACCTCAACTAAAATCTCCCTTAAATATCATCTTTTTCCCTTTCATCCTTGACTCCATTGTCTTAAGCACCTCCTTGAACTCAACATTTCCAGAATATAAACATATTTAATGTCTTCCTATTGACTCTACTTTTGCATCATATAGAAATGAATAACCATCCCTCATTTCCTAGCAAAACCTTTGTAAGTTATAAAAGTCCCTTAAACTCCCTTTGAAATTTAGCAGCTGAAAAATTAAGTCCTTACCCATCACCTAATGCAAATCTTTAGCCCAACCTATTTTCTTGCAATTCCAACTTCACCATAGCCTCTCATTACAAATGCATGCATCCAGCACCTTTACTTTTCATTTCTCAGCTCCCACAGACAAGCTGTTTTTACTAACCTTTAACAAAAATAGAAAATGCTCAAAAACTCAACAGATAAACAGCATCTGTGGAGTGAGAAACAGAGTTAACATTCGAGCCAGTATGACTCTTCAGAACTTTTACTAACATTTCCCCAGTTTGACTACCCATAGACACACCCCCTTCTTTACAGAATACCACCATTTTCCCAAAAATATTAAAATAATAATATCCATCTTCACGATATCTCCTTTACGAGCTGTAGTGCAGTACTGCTGGCTTTCTGAATGCCTGAGGTGCATTCCTTCAGGAGTCCTGCCTGCCACTTTGAGTAATTTGGATTCCATGTGGTAAAGGTTCCATGGTGCCTAACGAAAGATGCACAGGGGAACTTTTCCCCCTGTGTTCTGACCCCTAACCTTCATTCCTCCCTTAACTAGCGCCCCAGAAACAGATTGACTGTTGTATGTGTCCTGTTGACAGCACATGCTGCTTCACAAATTCACCACTGCTGTTTTAGTAAGCGATGCTTCTCACAGCTGCGATCGAGTGCGGGTGGGGTGCGAGTCCCTAACCTGCTGGAGGGAGAGGGTGAGTTTCTGTAGTCTAGTCAGTTGGTGTGGTTATTCACCTGAGACCATACAGTGCATCCTGGAAAGAGCATGTCATCTCCTCTCCCACTCTGCCATTGCGAGGATTAAAGGCTGAGAAAATCTACTGTGTGAGAGCTCATTTGTGCAGTTTGATGATGTGGACTGTTGAGTAGGAACAGTGAACACACTGTTGCACTATTGCCAGCATTCATTGCTTACCCCACATTGCCCTGGGAAAGTGACAGTAAGCTGCATCCTTGAAACACTGCAATCCATGTTGTTTGTAGTGGGTTTGATACAACTGAGGGGCTCTTCAGAGGGCAGCTATGAGTCAACCACATTGGGCATGGGGTCTGGAGTCACGAAGAGACCCAGATTAGGTAAGGACAGCAGACTGCCTTCCATAAAGGATGTTAGTGAACCAGATGGGTTTTTACAACAATCGTACAGTCATAGTCATAGAGGTCTACAGCACAGAAAAAGGCCCATTGAGTCTGCGCCAGTTAAACAAGTACCTAACTATCCTAATCCCATGTTCCAGCACTTGTGCGCCATGGCATCGCAAGTGCAAAAAATTGCACCAACTACCCTTGTGGGATTTGAACCTGTGTCCCCAAAGCATTAGCCTCCGCCTCGGGGTTACTAGTCCAGTGACATTATCACTATGGTACCATCTCCCCTACAGCTTCAAGGTCATTTTCAGTGAGAGCAGCTATTCATTTCCAAATCATGTATTCCAATTTCTCAGCCTGCCTATGCTGGGTTTTCTGGATGGTGAGACCAGTATCCTTCCCACGATGATCCTGCACCCAGGCTCCTTGGACCTGTGCTCTACACTTCCTCTTGGCGTGGTCGATTGCTGCTCTGCGCTAGTCAGGCATGCTGAATTTTGTCTCTGCTGAGACTCTGGGTCTCTTTCCATAGCTATTTCAACACCATTCACAAAGTACACCTGCTGCTGCTCTTACCCTGACTTGTGTTAAATTCCACTTGCTGCTGGCCTGCCCGTTTACGTACCTCGCCTGTGTTTTCTGCTAGTTTGGCATTAACTGCAAATGTGGCCATTTTGTTTTGGGTTCCTGATGCAAGTTAGAAAATATCAGTAATGTTTCAAAGCCCACACCCAGTCTTTATTCAGGAGAACTAGCCTGTGGTTGGTGGGTGTTTGCCCGTTTTGCACCTTTTTCTTTTTGGGGACTTGCACTAGTTGACCCCTCTCTGCTCTTTTAAGCAGCTTTTGTGGCACAGGGTGACGAGTTTTTATTTGGGATTATTGATTCAGGGGTTTGTGCAGGCTTGAAATAGATTGTCTCTGTTTCTCTCAGAAGAATCATTCATCACAACTGATTTTGAAACAATGAAAGGAGATTCTGACTGATGTGGCCTGTTTCACATTTAATAATCTTGCAAATTAAGATTGATACTGTAGTGAGTCCATCATTGGGTCAGTTTTGGTGTGGAAAGGATGCTTGATAACTGTATGGGGGTGATGAGTGAGCAAGTGTGGCTAACGCTCACTGAGAATCATCGTGTGTGTGTGTGTGGCTGTATCTCTAATTACATCATGCTGACATTCATATGACACCTTACTTTGCATCTTGGGATGTCTCAAAGTACTTCATGTAGTAAGAATTATTTTAAAATACAGTGACTGCTATGTAGGCAAACATGGCAGTCCCTGTGCATACAGAGTTCTCAGAGAGCAATGAGATGACCCTTGTGTTCTGAAACAAAAGCAGAGAATACTGGAAAAACTCAGCAGGTCTAGAGGCATCTGTGGAGAGAAAAACAGAGTTCACGTTTCGAGTCCCTATGACTCCTCTCCACAGCCACATGTTCTGTAAGTCTAGCATCATGGCTACTCTACTGCAAAGTCATTTATCAGCTACAGATTCTCTTGGGACATCCTGAGAGATCGAATAAGGTATTCTCCAGAACGAAGGGAGAGGAGGATAGAGAGGTTGGACCAGGAACAAGAGGAAGGGTCTATGTGGAGTCTGTTGGAAGCAGGGAAATGAGTGACACCCGGGTGAAAGAGTTAACTGTTGTCTGAGAACACTGTTACTGGAGTGAATGGCTGAGGTATAGGAGGGTCAGTGATGTTCATTGTGAGGGGTACACAAGAGTGAGGAAGGGGTGTGGAGCAAAGACTAAGTCACACCGCATCAAGGAGCCAGTGTTCAGTACACAGCAATTGTTGTGTAATGAGGATAGACTCTGCAGAACATGGTCATGAGTTTGCTGTTGATGTTTGTAAATCCTGAAATTAGAGTATTGCAGGCTTGACACCTGCCTCACTGGCAGCACACGGTGGTGTTAACTTACCTCACCATGAGGTAATGTTACTGGATTTACAATGATTCACAAACACCAATTAGCGTGTTGATTTCCTCCGTGTTAATGAATCGATCATGCCAACACTGATGTCATTTTATTTAATACTCTGGCATGAATAAACAAAACAATCTGATTGCGAGAGATCAGTAGTGTGCTCCTAAACTTGCTTTTTCAGTGCAGCCTAGGTTTGGGCAGGTAGACTAATCTTGTAGCTGTCCTGCATTTATTTACCAGGTGACCTTGCAGACACTGTTGTAACCTGGTTGAATAGCAGCTTTGTTATTTAGTATAGACAGCTGCGTGCAGTACACTGATGGTGTTATAAATGCCCAAGTCAGCAGGCCGTAGTTTCGAGTCCCACTCCAGAAACTTGAGCACAAAACCCAGGCTGCCATTCCCAGTGCTGAACTGAGGGAGTGCAAAACTCTCGGAGGCACCATCTATCACATGGAGTGAATTGAAGTGGCTGAAGATTGGTGTTTGTGATGCTGGGGACCTCCAAAGGAGGCAGAGATGGATCATCCAAATGGCACCTTTGGCTGAAGATAAGACATGGGAGCAGAAATTAGGCCATTCGGTCCATCGAGTCTGCTCCGCCAATCATGGCTGATGAGTTTCTCAACCCCATTCTCCCACCTTCTCCCCGTAACCTTTGAACTCCTTACCAATCAAGAACCTATCTTTCTCAGTCTTAAATACACTCAATGACCTGGCCTCCACAGCCTTCTGTGGCAATGAATTCCATAGATTCACCACTCTCTGGCTGAAGAAGTTTCTCCTCATCTCTGTTCTAAAAGGTCTTCCCTTTACTCTGAGGCTGTGCCCTCGGGTCCTAGTCTCTCCTACTAATGAAAACATCTTTCCCATGTCCACTCTATCCAGGCCTTTCAGTATTCTGTAAGTTTCAATTAGATCCCCCCTCATCCTTCTAAACTCCATCGAGTATAGACCCAGAGTCCTCAAACGTTCCTCATATGTTAAGCCTTTCATTCCTGGGATCATTCTCGTGAACCTCCTCTGGACCCTCTCCAGGGCCAGAACATCCTTCCTGAGATACGGGGCCCAAAATTGCTCACAATATTCTAAATGTGGTCTGACCAGAGCCTTATAAAGCCTCAGCAGCACATCCCTGCTTTTGTATTCTAGTCCTCTCGAAATAAATGCCAACATTGCATTTGCCTTCCTAACTACCGACTCAACCTGCAAGTTAACCTTAAGAGAATCCTGGACTCCCAAGTCCCTTTGGACTCGAGATTTCTGAATTCTCTTCCCATTTAGAAAATAGTCTATGCCTATATTCTTCCTACCAAAGTGCATGACCTCACACTTCCCCACGTTGTATTCCATCTGCCACTTCTTTGCCCATTCTCCTAACCTGTCCAAATCCTTCTGCAGCCTCCCCACCTCAATACTACCTGTCCCTCCACCTATCTTTGTACCATCTGCAAACTTAGCCAGGATGCCCTCAGTTCCTTCATCTAGATCATTAATATATAAAGTGAAAAGTTGTGGTCCCTACACTGACCCCTGCGGAACTCCACCAGCCACCATCCTGAGAAGGACCCCCCTATCCTCACTCTCTGCCTCCTGCCAGACAGCCAATCTTCTATCCAGGCTAGTACCTTGCCTCTAACACCATGGGCTCTTATCTTACTGAGCAGCCTCCTGTGCAGCACCTTGTCAAAGTCCAAGTAGATAACATCCATTGGCTCTCCTTTGTCTAACCTACTCGTTACCTCCTCATAGAATTCTAACAGATTTGTCAGGCATGACCTCCCCTTGATGAAACCATGCTGACTTTGCCCTATTTTACCATGCACTTCCAAGTATTCTGAAATCTCATCCTTAATAATGGACTCTAAAATCTTACCAATGACCGAGGTCAGGCTAATCGGCCTGTAACTTCCCGTCTTTTGCCTCAACTCCCCTTCTTAAACAGTGGGATTACATTAGTGATTTTCCAGTCCTCTGGGACCCTCCCTGACTCCAGTGATTCCTGAAAGATCACCACTAACGCCTCCAATATCTCTTCAGCTATCTCCTTCAGAACTCTGGGGTGTAATCCATCTGGCCCAGGTGATTTATCCACCTTCAGACCTTTCAGTTTTCCTAGCACCTTCTCCTTGGTAATGGCCATCATACTCACCTCTGCCCCCCGACTCTCTTGAACTTTGGGGATGTTACTCGTGTCTTCCACTGTGAAGACTGATGCAAAGTACCTATTCAGTTCCTCCGCCATTTCTTTGTTCCCCACTACTACTTCTCCAGCGTCATTTTCCAGTGCCCAATGTCCACTTTTGCTTCTCTCTTACCCTTTATATTTCTAAAAAAAACTCTTGCCATCTTCTTTTATATTACTGGCTAGTTTACCCTCATATTTAATCTTCTCCCTCCTTATTTCTTTTTTAGTTGTCCTCTGTTGGTCTTTGTAGGCTTCCCAATCCCCTGGTTTCCCACTGCTCTTCGCCGCATTGTATGCTTTCTCTTTAGCTTTTATGCTGTCCCTGACTTCCCTTGTCAGCCATGGTTGCCTCGTCCTCCCTTTAGTATGCTTCTTCTTCCTAGGGATGAATTTTTGCTGCCTCTCCCAAATTACTCCCAGAAACTCCTGCCATTGCTGTTCCACTGTCTTTCCTGCTAGGCTCATCTCCCAGTCAACTCTGGCCAGCTCCTCCCTCATGCCTCTGTAGTTGTCTTTATTCAACTGTAATACCGTTACATCTGATTCCAGCTTTTTCCTCTCAAATTGCAGGGTAAATTCTATCATATTATGGTCACTTCCTCCTAAGGGTTCCTTCACCTTAAGCTCCCTTATCAAATCTGCCTCATTACACATCACTAAATCTAGAATTGCCTGTTCCCTAGTGGGCTCCACCACAAGCTGTTCCAAAAAGCCATCTCATAGACATTCTACAAATTCCTTTTCTTGGGATCCACTACCAACCTGATTTTCCCAGTCTACCTGCATATTGAAATTACCCATGATCGCTGTAACCTTGCCTTTCTTACACGCCTTTTCTATCTCCTGGTGTATCTTGTGCCCCCCATCCTGACTACTGTTCGGGGGCCTGTACATAACTCCCATTATGGTTTTTTTACCTTTGCAGTTCCTCAACTCTACCCACACAGATTCTACATCATCTGACCTTACGTCATTTCTTGCTATCGATTTAATTTCATTTCTTACTAACAAAGCAACCCCACCCCCTCTGCCAACCTGCCTATCTTTTCGATAGTATATACATACATCCTTGGATATTTAGCTCCCAGTCCTGATCCCCTTGCAGCCATGTCTCCGTGAAGCCCACCACATCATACCTGCCAATTTCAATCTCCGCCACAAGCTCATTTACCTTATTTCGTATACTGCGTGCATTCAGATCCAACACCTTCAGTCCTGTATTTCCTGTCCCCTTTCTCATTATCGTCCCTTTATCTGATGTGCTTGAAGTTAGATTCCTAGACCTTTCCAAACACTCTGTCCTATTGTGTGTTCTGGAGACTTTAATAGCCTCTCCTGGGCTCTCCTTTCTTTTCAGTTTTTTCATAATTTTCCATGAAGTTGAATCAATCACCCCACACGCTAACCTGCTGCTTTGTTTCACATTAGTCATACTTCTTGGAGTTTTACCCTTCCCTTCCCCCCCCACTTTCTAGTTTAAAGTCCTGTTGACCACCCTATTTACCCTTTTCACTAGAGCATTGTTCCCAGATCAGTTCAGGTGGAGACCATCCCAACAGTACAGATCCCTCCTGTTCCAATACTGATGCCAGTGCCCCACGAAATGGAACCCCTCTTTCCCGCACCACTCCTTTAGCCACATGTTTACTTCCCTTATTCTCACGTCCCTATGCCAATTTGCATGTGGCTCGGGTAGAAATCCGGAGATTATAACCCTTGAGGACCTGTTCTTTAATTTAATTCCTAGTTCCTGATAATCCCCAAACAGGTCCTCTTTCTTAGTCTTACCTATGTTATTTGTCCCGACGTGGACCACAACAAGTGGATCCTCCCCCTCCCTCTCCAATATAGCCGGTCACAGATGTCCCTCACCCTGGCACCGGGCAGGCAACATACCATGCAGGACTCTCGATCCTGCTTACAAAGGAAGCTATCAATTCCCCTATTAATAGAATCCCCTACAACTACCACTTGTCTTTTTGCTCCCCTCTCTTGAATGGCCTCCTGTGCCACGGTGCCGTGGTCAGCTGGCTCATCCTCCCTACAGCCCTGTTCCTCATCCACACAGGGAGCAAGTACCTCGTACCTGTTGGACAAGATCAAGAGCTGAGGCTCCTCTGTTCCTGAACACAGGATCCCTCTACCTGCCTCACTTGCAGTCACACCCTGCTGACCGTGACCACTGACCGGACTCAAGGTACTTAATCTATCGGGTGTGATATAGAAATTAGAAGGCAGGCAAAACAAAGGTGAGCATCAACTAGGCTTAGAATGCGGAATAAAGTTAAAAAGACAAAGTTAAGGGCACGCTACCTGAATGCATGCAGAATTCACAACAAGGTACATGACTTAAAGGCACAAATAGAGGTAAACTGGTACAATCTAATAATAAAGTTGCCAGAAACAGTAGTAAACCTGAGGATTGGGAGGATTTTAGAATACAGCAAAGAGGACCAAGAAACTGACAACGGGAGAATAGAATATGAATGTAAACTAGCAAAAAACCTAAGAACAGACTGTAAAAGTTTCTGTAGGTACATAAAAAGGAAACCTTTGGCTAAGACAAATGTGGGCCCATTACAGACAGTCAGGAGAATTTAAAATAGGGAACAGAGAAATGGCAGAGAAGCTAAATGATCCCCCACCGGGATGGTCTGAGGGCTCTCTGCTTCTTCCTCGAACAGAGGTCCAAACTAGCAAACTATCCCCATCCACCACTACTCTCCTCCGTCTGGCTGAACTTGTTCTCACGCTGAACAATTTCTCCTTAAACTCCTCTCACTTCCTCCAAATAAAAGGTGTGGCTATGGGTACCCGCATGGGCCCTAGCTATGCCTGTCTCTTTATGGGGTATGTGGAACATTCCTTGTTCCAGTCCTACTCAGGCCCCCTCCCACAAATCTTTCTCTGGTACATCGATGATTACTTCAGAGCTGCTTCATGCTTTCGTCGGAACTTGGAAAAAATTTATTAATTTTGTTTCTAATTTCCACCCCTCCATCATTTTCATGTGGTCCATCTCTGACACTTCCTTTCCCTTCCTTGACCTCTCTGTCTCAATTTCTGGTGATAAACTGTCCACCAATATCCATTACAAGCCTACCGACTCCCACAGCTACCTCGACTACAGCTCCTCACACCCCACTTCCTGTAAGAACTCCATCCCATTCTCTGAGTTCCTTCGCCTCTGTCACATCTGTTCTGATGATGCCACTTTCAAAAACAGTTCCTCTGACATGTCTTCCTTCGTCCTTGACCCACCCACAGTGGTTGACAGGGCTCTCAACCGTGTCCAGCCCATCTCCCGTGCGTCCACCCTCACACCTTCCTCTCCCTCCCAGATACATGATAGGTCCCCTTGTCCTCACTTATCACCCCACCAGCCTCCGCATTCAAAGGATCATCCTCCGCCATTTCCGCCAACTCCAGCATGATGCCACCAAACACATTTTCCCTTCAACTCCCGGGAGCATTCCGTAGGGATCATTCACTCCCCCATCACCCCCTACACCTCAACCCCCTCCCACAGCACCTTCCCATGCAACTGCAAAAGGTGCAACACCTGCCCCTTTACTTCCTCTCTCCTCACTGTCCAAGGGCCCAAACACTCCTTTCTAGTGAAGCAGCATTTTACTTGCACTTCCCTCAATTTAGTCTACTGCATTCGTTGCTCCCAATGCGGTTTCCTCTACATTGGAGAGACCAAACACAGACTGGGTGACCACTTTGTGGAACACCTTCGGTCTGTCTGCAAGCATGACCCAGACCTCCCTGTCATTTGCCATTTCAACACTCCACCCTGCTCTCATGCCCACATGTCCGTCCTTGGCCTGCTGCAATGTTCCAGTGAAGCTCAATGCAAACTGGAGGAACAGCACCTCATCTTCCGAATAGGCACCTTACAACCTTCTGGACTGAATATTGAGTTCAACAATTTCAGATCATGAACTCTTGCCTCCATCCCCACCCCTTTTCTGATCCCCCCCCCCATTTTTTTTCCAATAACTTATATAGATTTTTCTTTTCCCACCTATTTCCATTATTTTTAAATGTATTTCCATCCATTGTTTTATCTCTACCTTTTAGCCTATTTCGATCCCTTCTCCCCACCCCACCAAGGCTATCTGTACCTTGCTCGTCCTGCTTTCTACTCTTAATTAGCACATTCCTTAGACAATACCACCACCTTCAACACCTCTTTGTCCTTTTGTCTGTGACATCTTTTGGTTATCTCCACCTATCACTGACCCTCTATCCAGCTCTACCTGTCCCACCCCCCCTTAAACCAGCTTATATTTCACCTCTTTTCTATTTTTCCTTAGTTCTGTTGAAGAGTCATACGGACTCGAAACGTTAGCTGTGTTCCTCTCTGCAGATGCTGCCAGACCTGCTGAGTTTTTCCAGGTGTTTTTGTTTTTGTTTTGGATTTCCAACATCCACAGTTTTTTGCTTTTATTTGAGCTAAACGATTACTTTGTGTCTGTCTTCACTGAGGAAGATGCAAGAAATCCCCTAGAATTAGAGATCCAAGGGACTAGGGAGAATGTGGAATTGAAGAAAATTAGTGTTAATAAGAAGGTTGCATTGGAGAAATTAACTGAAGGTTGCTAAGTCCCCAGGACCTGATATTCTACATCCCAGAGGGTTGAAAAAGGTAGCTATGGAGATAGTGGATACATTGGTGATCATCTTCCAAAATTCTATAGATTCTGGAATGGTTCCTGCAGATTGGAAGGTAGCAAATGTCACCCCACTGTTTAAGAAAGGAGGGAGAGAGAAAACAGGGAACTACAGACCTGTTAGCCTTATATCAGTAGCAGGGAAAATGCTGGAATCTGTTGTAAAGGATGTGACAAACGGATACTTGGATAATCATGATCTAACTGGGCATGGTCAACATGGATTTGTGAAGGGAAATCATGCTCAATGCATCTTTTGGAGTTTTTTTTTGAGGATGCAATTAGCGGAATTGATAAAGGAGGGTTGATGGACGTGGTATACTTGGATTTTCAGAAGGCTTTTGATAAAGACCCTCACAGGAGGTTGATTAGCAAAATTAAAGCACATGAGATAGGAGGTAATATACTGGCATGGATTGAGGATTGGCTAACAGGCAGAAAACAGAGAGTAGGAATAAACAGGTCATTCTTGTGTTGGCAGACTGTGAGTACTTGGGCCCCAGCTGTTCACAATATATCTCAATGATTTGAATGTGGGGACTAGATGTAATATTTCCAAGTCCGCGGATGATACAAAGCTAGGCTTGAATGTGTGCTGTGAGGAAGATGCAAAGCAGCTTCAAGAGGATTTGAACAGACATAGTGAGTGGGCAAGAACATGGCGGATGGAATATAATGTGGAAAAATGTGAGGCTATCCACTTTGGTAGGAGAAATAGATGTGCAGAGTATTTCTCAAATAGTGAGAGATTGGAAAATGTAGATGTACAAAGGGACCTGCCTGTCCTTGTCAATAAGTCACTGAAAGCTAACATGCGGGTGCAGCAGGTAAATAGGAAGATTAATAGAATTAAATCAAGAGGATTTGAGTACAAGGTAGTGAAATCTTGCTTCAATTGTACAGAACCTGGGTTAATCGCATCTGGAATATTGAGTGCAGTTTTAGTCCCCCTACCTTAGGGGAGATATTACCACCATAGAGGGAGTGCAACGAAGGTTCACCATGTTCCCAGGATGGTGGGACTGTCCTATGAAGAGAGATTGTGAAAACTGGGTCTGTATTCTCTAGAGTTTGGAAGAATGAGAGGTGATCTGATTGAAAACCTACAAAATACTTAAAGGGATAGACAGGGTAGATTCAGGTAAAATGATTCTCCTGGTTAGGGAGTCTAGAACCAGGGGACACACTTTCAAAATAAGGGGGAAGCCAATTAGGACCGAGATGAGGGGAAATGTTTTGACTCAGAGGGTTGTGAATCTTTAGAATTCTCTACCGCAAAGGGCTGTGGAAGTTCAATCACTGAGTATGTTTAAAGTATAGATTGAGAGATTTCTATATACCAATGACATAAAGGGATATGAGGATAGTGAGAGAAAAAGGCATTGAAGTGGATGAACAGCCATGATCGTATTGAATGTTGGGGCAGGATCGAGGGGCTGACCTCAGCGCTGACCCTCCGACAGCGCGGCGCTCCCTCAGCGCTGACCCTCCGACAGCGCGGCGCTCCCTCAGCGCTGACCCTCCGACAGCGCGGCGCTCCCTCAGCGCTGACCCTCCGACAGCGCGGCGCTCCCTCAGCGCTGACCCTCCGACAGCGCGGCGCTCCCTCAGCGCTGACCCTCCGACAGCGCGGCGCTCCCTCAGCGCTGACCCTCCGACAGCGCGGCGCTCCCTCAGCGCTGACCCTCCGACAGCGCGGCGCTCCCTCAGCGCTGACCCTCCGACAGCGCGGCGCTCCCTCAGCGCTGACCCTCCGACAGCGCGGCGCTCCCTCAGCGCTGACCCTCCGACAGCGCGGCGCTCCCTCAGCGCTGACCCTCCGACAGCGCGGCGCTCCCTCAGCGCTGACCCTCCGACAGCGCGGCGCTCCCTCAGCGCTGACCCTCCGACAGCGCGGCGCTCCCTCAGCGCTGACCCTCCGACAGCGCGGCGCTCCCTCAGCGCTGACCCTCCGACAGCGCGGCGCTCCCTCAGCGCTGACCCTCCGACAGCGCGGCGCTCCCTCAGCGCTGACCCTCCGACAGCGCGGCGCTCCCTCAGCGCTGACCCTCCGACAGCGCGGCGCTCCCTCAGCGCTGACCCTCCGACAGCGCGGCGCTCCCTCAGCGCTGACCCTCCGACAGCGCGGCGCTCCCTCAGCGCTGACCCTCCGACAGCGCGGCGCTCCCTCAGCGCTGACCCTCCGACAGCGCGGCGCTCCCTCAGCGCTGACCCTCCGACAGCGCGGCGCTCCCTCAGCGCTGACCCTCCGACAGCGCGGCGCTCCCTCAGCGCTGACCCTCCGACAGCGCGGCGCTCCCTCAGCGCTGACCCTCCGACAGCGCGGCGCTCCCTCAGCGCTGACCCTCCGACAGCGCGGCGCTCCCTCAGCGCTGACCCTCCGACAGCGCGGCGCTCCCTCAGCGCTGACCCTCCGACAGCGCGGCGCTCCCTCAGCGCTGACCCTCCGACAGCGCGGCGCTCCCTCAGCACTGAACTACAGTGTCTGCCTACATTGTGTGTTAAATACACAAAGACTTGCATTTCCATAACATCTTTCATGACACAAAGATGTTTCAAAGAGTTCTACTCTCCATGAAGAACCTTGAAATGTAATCCCTGTTGTACTATAGGAAACATGGCAACTAATACCCATACAACAGTAACTACACTTCACAAAATACTTCATTGGCTGTAAGGAAACAGTTTACATTTGCTTCGAAACCGATACCGTGCGATTCATTCCAGCCAAGTGCAGCAAAAGGTTCAAAGGCAAACCAGCACCGGGCTTCTGTTCGTGGGCGCATGCTGCCATCTGGGGGACAGATTGTGGAAGGACAGCTGATGAACTCCAATAACCGAGACCTAGCAACATGCACAAGTCCTTGCTCCATATAAAAACTTATGAACACGTTTGCTGCACTGCCAAGATGACAGGATGTCTCACCTGAAGATAAGCAAACTGATTCCACTGAATACTCACAGTCAGCATAATAATTACAACCCTTTTTGGAAGGGACAGAGAGCAGAATTCAGAAAGCGACTCAGTAAAAGGAGGATACAGCAAGTCCTAGAGGGGGCGTTAAGAGGTGTGAGTGACCAAAGGTTTAGTGGGAAGGATAGGTTTTAAAAGATTTTTGAGAGAGAGACAGATATTGGTGATTTGAGAGAGGGAGCTTCAGAGAATAAGGATGTAGTAGCACAAGCCTGGCACTGATGGCAAAACCACACAGGCCAAGGAGGTAGCAAATGGGCAAGGAGTGGGGGGGTGGTGTGATGTAGTGGAGCAGACTGCAGAGGGTGAGGAAGATTTGATGAGGAGGATCTGAAATTCAGTGAGTTACAATTCAGAGAGGAGGGGGCAATGGGGATTTTGCCCAGGATATGAGATGTTACCAATGAGGGTAGCGTGACTGAAAGTTTACGTGGACTTTACAAAGCTTTTGACGGGGGTCCTCATGGTAGAATGGTCAGAAAATTTACAACTGGTAGGATCCATGGGAGGTAGCAGATTGGATCCAAAACTGGTTCAGTGACAGGAAGCAAAGGGAAACCGTGGATAGATGATTTCCTTGATGGGAAAGTGGTGTTCCGCAGGGCCCAGCACTGGGGCTCTTGCTGTCTGTGGGAAATATCAATGGTTTCGTATAGGCGGTGCGATTAAGAAGTTTGCAGGTGATAGGATAATTAGAAGAATTGGAGGAAGAAAATTGGTAGCGAGCAGGATTGCTGTAGACTGCAGGAAGATATCGATGGACTGGTCAGGTGCGCAGAAAAGCAGCAAACGGTAGGATTCAGAGAAGAGTAGAGGGGTAGAGGCACCTTGGGCTGTCGGTGCACAGATCCCTGAAGGTAGCTGGACAGGCAAGGTAAGGGATCAGCGCGGCGTGCAGGTCACGCTACACTACTGCATACAATTCTGGCCTTCACATTATAGAAAGGAAGTGATCACATTAGAGAGGGTCCAGAGACTCATGAGGATGATAGCTGGGCCGGAGAATTTTGGTAATGGGAAAAGATTGCTTAGGTTGGGGCTATTTTCTTTGCAACAGAGGAGGCTGAAGAGAGGCTGGTTTTGAAGATTGAGAGGCTGAAGTGGAGTGGATTGAAGAAGCTATTTCCATTAGGAGAGGGGTCAAGAGCCAGTAGAGGGAGGTTGGAGGGATGGGTTGGGAGTTCTGGGGGGGGCGGGGCAGAGTTGAGTATTTTTTCCTTGCGGTGGGTAAAGGCAAGGCCCAGAGCTCACTGCCAGGAAGAATGGTAGAGGGAGAAAGCCTCGTTGCATTAAAAACAGTCCCTGGATGTGCCCTTGCGGTGCCACAATCGACAGAATTATGCACAAGAGCTGGAAGTTGTTTCAGACAAGATATTAAACTACTTTTTCCTTAGTTCTGTTGAAGAGTCATACCGACTCGAAACGTTAACTGCGTTCCTCTCCGCAGATGCTGCCAGACCTGCTGAGTTTTTCCAGCTATTTTTATTTTTGTTCTGGATTTCCAGCATCCGCAGTTTTTTGCTTTTATATTAACCAAAGCCCTGTCAGTCCCCTCAGATGGACGACACTATATCAAAGTAGATGAGAGAGCTGTCCTGTGTTCCTAGCCAAATATTTATCCCTCAATCAAAATCACAAAAACAGATTATCTGGTCAGTATCATGTTGCTGTTTGTGGGAGCTTGCTGTGCATAAATTGGTTGCCATGGTTCCTATGTGACAGCAGTGACCACACTTCAAAAGTACTTCATTTGCTGGAAAGCATTGTGCGCTTGTGGTCATGAGAGGTGCTATCTAATTGTAAATCTTTACCTATATATCCCTTTGCTCTTATTTAAAAAAAAATTTCCAAGATTATAAATAGTTTCTATTTTTCCTGTCTTACACATCACCTCACATTTATCTGCTACAGTTCAGTTGCCACTTAACTGTCTAGTCTGCAAGCTTTCTGCCACTTTCTACTGAAGCTGCATTATCCTCAGTTAGCGATATTACCCCCCCATCCCCCCCGGTCAGACAATGCTTTCGACTTCCCTCCAAACTTTTTAAAAATTCTTCCATGGCAAGTTTATTGCCCGTCCCTAATTGCCCTTGAGAAGGTGGCGGTGAGCTGCTTTCTTGAATCGCTGCAATTCATGTGGTGTAGGTGCTGTTAGGGAGGGAGTTCCAGGATTTTGACCTAGCTACAGTGAAGGAACGGTGACATATTTCCAAGTCAGAGTGGTGAGTAACTTGGAGGGGAACTTCCAGGTGGTGGTGTCCCCATGTGTCTGCTGCCCTTGTCCTTTTAGATGGTAGCAGCCACAGGTTTAGAAGTTACTGTCGAAGGTGCCTTGGTGAGTTCCTGCAGTGCATCTTGTAGATGGTACACACACTGTCTGTGGTGGAGGGAGTGAATGTTTAAAGTGGCGGAGAGGGTGCCAATCAAGTGACTTCTTGGTCCTAGATGGTGGACAGGCTTTGGGGAGTCGGGAGGTGAGTTACTCGCTGCAGGATTCCCAGCTTCTGACCTGCTCTTGTAGCCACAGTATTTATATGGCTAGTCCAGTTCAGTTTCTGGTCAATGATAACCCCCAGGATATTGATAGTGGGGGATTCAGTGATGGTAATGCCATTGAATGTCAAGGGGAGATGGTTGGATTCTCTCTCGTTGGAGATGGTCATTGTCTGGTCTGATCTGAATAAACACCCTTTGGACTTCCCCAGGTGGCATCCTCGCTTATTCAGTCCAGTCACTTGGACATATAGTTGATAGCAGCATAGAAACTGACAGCACAGAAAGCAGCCATTTGGCCCTTTATGTTTGTACTAGCTCTTTGAAAGAGCTTTGTGCCACTTTGCTGCTCTTTCCCCACAGTGCTGCAAATATTACCTTTGCAAGCTTTTATCCAATTCCCTTATGAAAGTTATAATTGGATCAGCTTCTGCTGCCTTTCAGGCCTTGTAATCGCAGGTCACATCAGCTCGTTACAGAAAATGCTTCTCCTCATCTTCCTCCGGCTCAATTCCCGTGAATGAATTAACAAGAAAAACCAGGCTTAAATATACCATACGCACATAATTGTGCGCACTTGTTCAGAGCAGACAAAGATAGAATAAAAGCAAAACACTGCGGATGCTGGAAATCTAGAACAAAAATACCTGGAAAAACTCAGCAGGTCTGACAGCATCTGCGGAGAGAGATACAGTTAACGTTTTGAGTCCGTCTGACTCTTCATCAGAACCAAAGTATAAAGAAATGAGGTGAAATATAAGCTGGTAGAAGGGGGTGGGACAGGAGGAGCTCGATAGGGGGGCCAGTGATAGGTGGAGGCCAAGAAAAGACTGCCAAAGATGTCATAGACAAAAGGACAAAGGGGTGTTGACAGTGGTGATATTATCTAAAGGATGTACTCATGGGGACATTAAGGGAAGCAAGCTAGTGGCAGATGGCCTTACTGGGGGTGAGGTGGGGGGAAGGGATTGAAATGGGCTAAAAGGTGGAGATGAACCAATAGATTGAAATAAATTTAAAAATAGGAGGGAAGAGAAAAATATATTTGTAAAAAAATTATAAATTATTGGGAAAAGGGGGATCAGAAAAGGGGTGAGGATGGAGGAGAGAGTTCATGATCTGAAATTGTTGAACCCAATATTCAGTCCGGAAGACTGTAAAGTGCCTAGTCAGAAGATGAGGTGCTGTTCCTCCAGTTTGTGTTAAGCTTCACTGGAACATTGCAGCAGGCCAAAGACGGACATGTGGGCATGAGAGCAGGGTGGTGTGTTGAAATGGAAAGCAACAGGGAGGTCTGGGTCATGCTTGCGGACAGACCGAAGGTGTTCCGCAAAGCGGTCACCCAGTCTGCGTTTGGTCTCTCCAATGTAGAGGAGACCACATTGGGAGCAGTGAATGCAGTAGACTAAATTGAGGGAAGTGCAAGTGAAATGCGGCTTCACTTGAAAGGAGTGTTTGGGCCATTGGACGGTGAGGAAAGGGACAGGTGTTGCACCTTCTGCGGTTGCATGTGAAGGTGCTGTGGGAGGGAGTTGAGGTGTAGGGGGTGATGGAGGAGTGGACCAGGGTGTCCCAGAAAGAATAACCCCCCCTTCTTGACAGCAGTTTACAACCACTTAGGTATTTAAATGTCTTTAACACAGTAAAATGCAATCCATTTCTCAGGAATCTCTCAGATAAATGAACACTGTTCCACATACAGAGATATTAGGACAGGTATCTAAAAGCTTGATCAAAGAGGTGCGCCCCAAAGCAGAATATTATTTAAATTTAAATGGAGAGACTGAATAACTCTGAGGAACAGAGAGATCTGGGTATCTAGGTACATGAGTCACAAAAAGTTAGCATCAGGTACAGCAAGTAATTAGGAAGACAAATGGAATGTTAGCCTTTATTGCAAGAGGAATGGATTATAGAAGTGGCTACAACTGTACAGGGCATTGGTGAGACTGCAACTGGGGTACGGTGCAGTTTTGGTCTCCTTACTTAAGGAGGGATATACTTGCATTGGAAGCAGCTCAGAGAAGGTTCACTCAGCTGATTCCTGGGACAAAGGACTTGAATTATGAGGAAAGCTTTGCAGGTTGGGAGTTTGGATGAATGACAGGTAATCTTATAATATTATATTATTATAATAATATAGTATATAATATTCTGAGGGGGTTTGACAGGATGGATGCTGACAGCACATTCCCTCTCATGAGGGAATCGAGACTAGGGGACACAATTTAAAAAATAGGGGATCTTCCATCTAAGATGGAGATGAGGCGGAATTTCCTCTCTCATAGGGTTGTTAATCTTCGGAATTCTTTTCCACAGTCAGCAGAGGAGGCTGGGTCATTGAATATATTCGAGGCCGAGTTAAACAGATTTAATTGACAAGGGAGTTGAGGGTAATGGAGGGGGACATCTTAGAGGATTGTAATGCTGAAGTAGGTTACAGAGATAGGGAGGGGTGAGCTCCTGCAGAGATTTGAACACAAGGATGAGAACTTTAAATGAGGCATTGGTGAACCAGGGCCCAATGTACATCAGCTAGCACAGGATTGATGGATGCAAGTAACCTGGTGGAAGTTAAGATACAGGCAGCAAAACTTTGAATGAGCTCAGTTTACAGGAATCGGAAGATGGGAGACAGACCTGGAGAACGTTGGAATAATTGAATGGGGGCAATAGGAAAGCAGCAGGGTTAACTTTGCCAGCTATGGTTCAGCTCAAACTTCAATTAAAGAAAGACGAGGAAGCAAATTGAAAACAAGTCAGCAAGGGGTTGTGCTGCTCGATTATCCTGTGCACCTTGAAATGTAATGTGAAAGCTGTAATGTTAACCCAATGGACCAAGAGTGAAATATGTCAGGAATGGTGGTGCCAGCTGCCAGCACAACACAACCAGCCCAAGGATTCTTCATCGGAATGTCAGAAGGAAGCGAGAGGGAAAAAAAAAAAGTCCTCTCTCACATCCCATGTGAAGAATCCTATTCATCCAACCTTCCCCAGGAGGCCTGTACTGAACCAACGAAAATGCCAACTGCTGGGACATTATTAGAATTTACAGCCACAAAAACAAGGCAGCATTTGGTCCAACTGGTCCTCACTGCTGTTTGTGCTCCTCAGGAGCCTCCTCACAACCCTCTTCACCTCATCCTATCAACATTTACCCTTCTGTTCCCTGCTCTCTCATCTAACTTAGTCTAAAATATATTCAAATGCTATTCACCTCAGCCACTCCCTGTGGTAGAGAGTTCCACATTCACACCACTCTCTGGGTGAAGAGGTTTTCCCTCAATTCCCTATTGGATTTATTAGTGACGCTTTGTATTTAAGCAAATGTCAGAAGTGGGATCACTCATTGAATACAAGCACCTTTCTCATCTGCAGTGACTGGGAAAATCACCAAACATCTGTGATTTATTAGACAATGCTGGATTCTGGACAATGTTTAGCACGAGTGAAATCTTCAGAAGAAATGGATGAGAGAGGACAACTTGAACAGGGCCATAGCCATGATTCAGTCCTTTTTCTATTTCCACTGTAAGTTCTTACAATCACATTTAATAGTGGAAATTGCACATGCAAATGGGCTGTAATTACACACACTCAGCAATACAGTGACAAAGTGTGCAATTACAGCCTGGAAATTTTACACAGGTAGTTTCCATTGCACATGTGGACATGGAAATTTTGAATGGACAGGGCAGAAGATATGATGCACGAGTAAGTCAATGGATATAATAAAGTGTGGAAATCTGATGACCTGAGAGATCTGCAAGGGCCCACAGGCCAGAGCCTAAATACTTAGCGAGCAGGTTACCTTGAGGACCATTACAGCTGCTAGATCACATTAAAGCTTTTTAATACAGATAGAGTCAGAAATTTTGACCTAGAGACAAATTTCCACACAGCCACCTCAGAATGTGTTCATAGGAAGTGTTATTCCACCAGGAACCAGTCACTGTACATCATCCAAACACATATTTCACAAAGCCACCTTTTGAACAGGTCAGTGCTAACCATCCAAAGGGGTAAGAGTGTGGGTAGGAGTTACAGATTCAAAGCTGTTCCTTTCTGACACGACTCTAACATTATGGCCAGCGGTGTGGTGGAATCTGCACCATCCATGTTGCATTGCCAGTTCCCCAACACTGGAACTCCCAACACTGCATGAAGGTAATCGATCCTGCACAGTGTCATTCTGCACCTCATCACAAACATATCAAGAGGATTCAATGTGAGATCAGCGAGGAACAGAGCAACGAGATGAGCAAACAAGTTATGATGGTACTGATTATGGGGGGTTTCTTCTGGCCAGGAAACTGGTCTTCAAATAATCCCACAGGAATAACAACATCCAGCGGATTAGGGAGAGCGGGCCTCAGATCAACATCTCAGCCCGAAAGATGGTACCTCAGACAGTGCAGCACTCCCTCAGTAAAATACTGTGAGCACCTGCCCAGAGCAAAGCTTGAACCCATGATTTTCCAACAATTTCCTGACTTGTAGCATGTGACCAAAAAAAGCCAAGACAACAGGTGCTTCGATTTAAATATCTGTCGTTAGACTTTCCCCCGATGGTTTGCCTGATGGTATAAGAGGTAAGGAGGATTTGTATTTCTCCAGCACCTTTCACCATTTCAGGACGCACTAAAACGCTTTACAGCCAATGAAGTAGATTTTAGTGGAGCTCCTGTTGCAATGTAGGAAACACAGCAACCAATTTGTGCAAAGCAAGCCCCCACAAACAGGACCAAAATATGTGACCAGGTAATATTTTTAGTCATATTGAATGAGGAATAAATATTGGCCAGGGCACCGGAGAGAATTCTGCAGCTCTTGAAACAGAGATGGGAGAACTTTACTTCCACTTGAGGGGGCAGACAGAGCAAAAACTCAAAACGCCTGAGAGAAAGAATTCCTGGTCCCTGACTATTTCTTCCCTTCTCTCCTGAACATGCTGAGAAATGAAGTCTTCTGGTAACTGTGGAACAAAGTCAGGTGAGGTGAGAGTGACTGCCCTTGACATCAAGGCAGCATTTGACCGAGTGGCAACAAGGAGCCCTAACAAAACTGGAGTCAATGGGAATCGGGTGAAAACTCTCCACTGGTTGGAGTCATACCTAGCACAAAGGAAGATGGTTGTGATTGTTGGAGGTCAGTCATCTCAGCTTCAGGACATCACTGCTGGAGTTCCTCAGGGTAGTGTCCTCGGCCCAACCATCTTCAGCTGCTTCATCAATGACCTTCCTTCCATCATAAGGTCAGAAGTGGGGATGTTCGCTGATGATTGCACAATGTTCAGCACCATTCACAACTCCTCAGATACTGAAGCAGCCCATGTTCAAATGCAGCAAGACCTGGACAATATCCAGGCTTGAGCTGACCAGTTGCAAATAACATTCAAGCCACACAAGTGCCAGGCAATGACCATCTCCAACAAGAGAGAATCTTACCATAGCCCTCTGACATTCAACGGCATTACCAATGGCTGAATCCCCCACTATCAACATCCTGGGGGTTACCATTGACCAGAAACTGAACTGGACCAGCCATATAAGTACTGTGGCTACAAGAGCAGGTCAGAGGCTAGGAATCCTGTGGCGAGTGACTCACCTCCCTAAACTCCCCAGAGCCTGTCCGCTATCGAGAAAGGACAAGTCAGGAGTGTGATGGAATACTCTCCATTTGCCTGGATGAGTGCAGCTCCAACAATGCTCAAGAAGCTCAACACCATCCAGGACAAAGCAGCCTGCTCGATTGGTACCCATCCACAAACATTCACTCCCTCCACCACAAAATACACTGCAGGAGCTCACTAAGGCTCCTTAGGTAGCACCTTCCACAACCACTGCCATCGAGAAGGACAAGGGCAGCAGACACATGGGAACACCACCACCTGGAAGTTCCCCTCCAAGCCACTCACCATCCTGACTTGGAAATATATCGGCCGTTCCTTCATTGTCACTGGGTCAAAATCCTGGAATCCCTCCCTAACAGCACTGTGGGTGTACCTACACCACATGGACTGCAGCGGCTCAAGAAGGCAGCTCACCACCATCTCCTCAAGCATAATAAGGGGTAGGGAATAAATACTAGCCCAGCCAGCAATGCCCACATCCCATGAATGAATTTTTAAAAACTGTCCCGTTCCCTCATTTTAAAACGAGCACTTCATTTCACCCTGGTCCAGCTATACAGCCCTCACCACAAAACCTACATCCACTCACTTGAGGGGGAGTTTGTGACAAGCCATCAGGAGCAAGAACCTGGGCTGGGTTTTCCCTTCCTCAGTCCAGGGGGCACCCAGCCCAAATGCAGGACTTCAATGTATGGCCAAAATCAGCTAGTTCATCACAGGGTGATCTCCCAAAATACACAGGTGCTTGTACTTGGGAAACCTGTGAATTTAGACTGCAGCCCCAGCCCAATGTCAACTAACCAACTCCCAGTGTTTCTGCCATTAGATCTGACTGCCTTACATTGGGTGGGATTGACAACAAGACTGATGAGACTGGTGTCAGGACAAGGAATACTAAATTGAATTTAGTGGCACATTCACCGGAAGCTCACTCTTGAAGTTCAAATTATGCCCAGTGTTCGGCTCAGGGTAGTGCACATATCAACCAAACCACTTGAAGCTTTTGTTTTAAATTTTTTCACGGGTGTGGGCATCACTGGCAAGGTCAACGCTTATAACCCATCCCTAATTGCCCTCGGGAAGGTGATAGGGAGGGGCCTTCTTGAACCGCTGTAGGCCGTGTGGTGCCAATACCGGGTGGTCTTTCCGGTTTCATTCCTTATTAACTTTTCTGTAGCCATTTGATACAACTGAGTGGCTTGCTAGGCCATTTCAGAGGGCAGTTAAGAGTCAACATCATTTCTGTGGGTGTGGAGTTACATATAGGCCAGACCAGGTAAGGACAGGTTACCTTTCCTAAAGAGCGATAGTGAACCAGGTAGGTTTTTAATCACAATGGACAATGAGACTAGCTTTTAATTCCAGATTTATTAATCGAATTTAAATTCCACCAGCTGTCATGGTGGGATTTGAACCCATGTCCCCAGAGCATTAGCCTAGGCCTCTGCGTTACACAGTCCAGTAACATTACCACCATGCCACGGTCTCCCCAGAATGCAAACAAGCAGATTTTAAAGCCAATCAAAATCTCCGCATACACTGAAACTTCCAGGTTCAGATTTGGATTTGTTTTAATTGGTCTTAATTTTCCAAAATTCCTTGTATTTGGGGAAGGTTCCATTAGTTAGCCTAGCATCTGTCATAGGGAAAATGTCAGAAGCTATTATTAAAGATGTTATAGCAGGGCACTTAGAAAAATTCAAGGCAACCAGGCAGAGTCAACATGGATTTGAGAAAGGGGAATAACGTTTAGCAAACTTACTGATGTTCTTTGAAGGGGTCACGTTTTGTGGATAAAGGGGAACCAGTGGATGTACTGTACTTGGATTTCCAGAAGGCATTAGATAAAGTGCCACATCAAAGTTTTTTGTGGAAAATAAAAGCTCATTGTGTAGGGGGTAACAGCTGGACCTACTCAGGCATCAGATAAATAGAGGGCGAGGTTCAAGGCCCTCACTCACCTGCCGGGAGCAGAGACAGCCGGACCCGCGAGGGACACCTCTACTCAGGCAGCAAATAAATAGAGGGTGAGGTTCGAGGCCCTCACTCACCTGCCGGGAGCAGAATCAGCCAGACCTGCGAGGGACAGCTCTACTTGGGCAGCGGGCCGAGTTTGAAAAAATCCAGGAGTGACATCACAGGAAAACTAAGTTCATTGATTGGTGAGAAGCTGCTGTCAGGGAGTGTGTTTAAATAGCTTAAAACTAGAAAAACCTATCATTTACAAAGAAGTAGCTACTTGGATTTCAGTAAGAAACACTAGCAATAGGGAAGTAAAGTTAAATCAAGTCAAAGTGAAATTAAGTAATAAAGTAAACCAAAGTAAGAAAGCTAGCATTAAGTGCAGTAAAGTTAAGTTACTAGTAACTTATTCTACTTACTTTAAGTGTAATAAACAGTTTTTAGAGTTATGGGATGGCAGGCTAGCTCAGCCAAGTGTAGTACATCCTGTGGTCTGTGTGCAGCTGTGGACACACCATATGTCCAGACAAACACATCTGTAGGAAATGTCACCAGCTGCACAAGTTCCAGCTCCAGGTCTCAGAACTTGAGCAGTGGCCGGAGTCACTGGGTGACTTGGAGAGCACATTTAGGGAGGTGGTCACACCGCAGGTCAGAAGCGTACAGCCAGAGGCACAACAGGTGACCACCAGGCAGTCTAAGAGAACCAGGCAGGTAGTGCAGGAGGCTCCTGAGATAACCTGCTTGCTAATCGGTTTTCCATTTTGGGCGCTGATGAGGGCGATGGTTCCTCAGGGGAGTGCAGCCAGAGTCAAGCCTGTGGCACCACGGGCGGCTCAGCTGTACAGGGGGGAGGAAGAAGTACGGAAGGGCAATAGTGATAGGCAATTCCATAGTCAGGGGAGCAGACAGGCATTTCTGCAGGTAAGTGTGACTCCAGGATGGTGTGTTGCCCCCCTGGTATCAGGGTCAAGGATGTCACGGAGCAGCTGCTGGACATCCTTCAGGGGGAGGGGGATCAGTTAGATTTCGTGGTCCACATTGGTACCAACGACATAGGTAGAAAGAGAGAGGAGGTCCTGAAAGCAGATTAGGGAGTTAAGAAGGAAATTAAAAACTTAACAGCAGTAATCTCAGGATTACCCCCAGTGCCACGTGCTTTCGAGCTTAGGAATAGGAGGGCTGATCAATTAAATACATGGCAGGAGAACTGGTGTAGGAGGGAGAGCATCAGATTTCTGAGGCATTGGGACCAGCTCTGGGGCAGGTGGGACCTATCCAAGCTGGACAGGTTACATCTTAACAGAACTGGGACTGATATACTCACAGGGAGATTTGCTAATGCTGTGGGGGTGTGTTTAAACTAGTTTGTCAGGGCGATGGGAACCTGAGGGGGTGGCCCAAATTGGAAGTAAGTAAAGTTGGTAACAGGAAGTAGTAGTGAGACTAGAAGGCAGGAGATACAAAGCAGAACATGGAGTATACTTCGAATGCAGAATGATGTCAAAAAGACAAAGTTAAGGGCGCTCTGCCTGAATACGCACAGCATTCACAATAAGGTAGATGATCTAAAGGCATAAAGAAGTAAATGGATATGATATAATTGCCTGTATAATGAGGAGATTCACAAGGAAACCAATATAAAGGGGAAAATAGCAATTTATAGTACGCGTGAAGAGAGTGCCAACCAATCAGCACTCTTGCGAGTGTTCTGTTGAGTGTAAGATGGAAAGCTTAAACGTGTCTCTTTTTTCAGCAGTGCTCAAGTGCTGTACTACCAAACGACTACAGCTACAGGTATTGATAACACTATTTGAAAAGCAGAGTAATCTCCCAGTAATCTTTACACAGCCAATACCATCAGAGCACATTAACTGGCCAGTTGCTCCTTGTAGGATATTGGTGCACGCAAGCAGACAGTCACTCCAGCCTAGGTGCCAAATTTGAGGCAAACTGTTGTACAGGAAACAGCTTGGAATGTTGGAGCAACATTAGGTGCCCATCGTGGCTCAGTGGGTCGCACTCTCACCTCCGAGTCAGAAGCTTCAAGTCCCACTCCCGAGCCAGAGTGCTGCATTGGTGGAGATGCTGCTTTTCGATGCAAAGTTGAACTGTCTGCTCCCTCAGCTCTCTCAGACAGACAAAGATATCAAGTGGCACTATTTTGAACAGTAAGGGAATTCCCCATTTTTCTAGCAAATATTTATCTGATAACCAACAACTTTTTAGATATAAGCATCTCTAACATAGTAAAACATCCCAAAGCACTTCACATGAGCATCATCAAACAAAAGCTTGCTCAAAGAAGCAGGTTAAAGAGCATCTTAGAGATGTAGAGTCCTGGGGGGAATTCCAAAGTATAGGGTCCAATGGTGGTGATTAAAGCTGGGGATATTCTAGAAGCCAGAAATAGAGAGGCACAAGGATCTCGGAGCGTCACTGGGCTGGAGGCAATTACAGAGATAGGGAGGGGTGAGGCCGCAGTGGGGGTTTGAAAACAGGGATGAAAATTTTAAAATTGAGAAGCTGCTTAATCGAGAGCCAAAGGTCAGTGAGCTCAAGGGTGATAGGTCAACAGGATTGAGCACGAGTTAGCACACAGACAGCAGTGTGACCTCAAGTTTACGGAAGATAGAATGCAGGATGCCAGCCAGGAGCTCACTGGAATGATCAGGTCAAGGAGGTAACAAGGGCACAGAGGAGGGTTCCAGCAGCAGATAAACTGAGGTAGGGACAGAGTCAGGCGATGTTACGGAGGTTGAAATAGTCATAGCAATGGTGCAAATAGGTGGTCTGGAACTCATCTCTCAAGTGTGTCAAAATATGACACCAAGGTTACAGGGAGGGGATGAAGTTGGTGGCTAGGGAAGAGTTTGTGACAGGGACAAAGACAATGGCTTTGGTCTTCCCAATATATAGTTGGTTGGAACTTTTATTGCCCAGTATTTGATGTTGGACAAGCAGTCTGACAAGTTAGAGCGTCACCAGCATACATGTGAAAACTAACACTGTGCCTTGGGATGTCGCCGCCAAGGGTCAGCATGTAGATGAGAAATAGGAGGGGTCACGGGTAGATCCTTGGGGAACACCAGAGGTAATGGTGCAGAAGCAGGAAGAGAAGCCATTGCAAGTGATTCTCTGGCTATAATCAGATAGATAAGAATGGAACCACGCAAGAGCAGTACCACCTAGCCGGATGACAGTGGAGAGACGCTGGAGGAGGATGGTGCAGTCAACCATGTCAAAGGCTGCAGACACATCGAGAAAGATAAGGATGACAAGTTTACCTTTGTCACAGTCACATAGGATGTCATTTGTGACTTTGCTAAGAGTCGTTTTAGTGATCTAGCAGGAAGCCTGATCAGAGGGACTCAAACACAAAGTTCCCAGAAACAGATTTGGGAGGTAATAACAAGTTCAAGGACTCGAGAGGAAAAGGAGGTTGGAGGTGGGATGGTATTTCACAGGACTGCAGGGTCAAGGGTTAGTTTTCTTTTGAGGATAGGGACGATGATGATCGATTTGAAGGAGAGAGGGGCAACACTTGGGAGACAGAACTATTAACCATATTGGTTAACATGGGAACCAGGCAGAGAAGATCGGAGGTTGGCAGTTTAATTGGAATAAGATCGAGAAAGCAGGAGGTGGGTCTCATGGACAAGATGATATCAGAAAGGGCATGAGTTGATACTAGAGGAAGAAGTTCAAGATGAGGTTTAGGTTTAGGGGAGGATGTGAGGAAAAACTTTTTTACCCAGAGTCTGGAATGTGCTGCCTGGGAGGGTGGTGGAGGTGGGTTGCCTCACATCCTTTATAAAGTACCTGGAATAGCACTTGGCACGGCATAACATTCAAGGGTATGGGTCAAGTGCTGATAAATGGGATTAAGTTGGTAGATCAGGAGTTTCTCATGTGCCGGTGCAGACTCGATGGGCCAAAGGGCCTCTTCTGCACTGTGATTCTGAGAGCAGGACCTGATAGTGTTTTATGTGGTCCAGACCGATCTGGCAGTGAATGGTTAAACCAGTTGTCCACCATATCCTTTGAACTTAAAGGAGTGGAGATGAGGCCTGTACCAGGGAGAACGGCCAGGGTGAGAGAGAGAGAGAGAGAGAGAGATGATTTCAATGGAGACTGGGACATCATTAGGTGGAGACAGGGTGGCTGAGCAAATCATTAGCTGCAGAAATGTCACGGTCAGAAGAGGATAGAGGGCTGGACAGCTGGGATTTTCAAAGTGCAGCTATCAGGGCGGGTACAGGGGGAGAAAGGGCTGGGGGGGGGGGGTTTAGAGAGAGAGAGAGAGAGAGAGAGATGTGTGAAGAGGGATGTGGGTGCACAGTAAAACAAGCAATCAGAGATTACCTTATCTGTGACTGACACCATGGGAGTAGCAAGGCCAAGTGGGATGACAAGGTCAAGGGGATGGCCATGAATATTAGGGAGTTTAAATGGAAGGAGAAATCAAAGAAAGTTAGGAGAACAATGAAATTAGAGGAAAGAGAACACAACGAACTGAGACGGAAATCACCAAGGATGAGAAATCACCCAGTACAGAGGCTGAGGCGGGGGGGAGCAGTGAGGACAGCTCAGTGAGAAGGTTGCATTTTTGGGTGCTTGGGTGAGCAGTGGAGAACCAGGATTTGAAACGAAAGATGAGAGGGATGGAACAAGATGTTCAAAGCAGAGAAAGTGCCAGAAGAGTATGGGTCGCAGGCCAAGAAGTCTTGACAAGGCTGGACTGTGATGGAAGCTTTGTCCAAGTGGGAAGGCTGATCACCCCCTCAGCCAGGTACCATCAAGGACCTGACGACAACGTCACCACCCGTGATAAGCTCATGGGTTGTAAGCACTTTGTCCAAGAGCGATCAGGCATTCTGGAGGGAGATGAACAAAGAACAAAGAAAAGTACAGCACAGGAACAAGCCCTTCAGCCCTCCAAGCCTGCACCGATCATATTGATTGTCAAACTAAAACATTTTGCACTTCCGGGGTCTGTATCCCTCTATTCCCATCCTATTCATGTATTTGTCAAGCTGCCTCTTAAACACCACTATCGTACCTGCTTCCACCACCTCCTCTGGCAGCGAATTCCAGACACTCACTACCCCCTGTGTAAAAAACTTGCCCCGCACCTCTCCTCTATAGTTTTCTCCTCTCACCTTAAATCTATGTGCCCTAGTAATTGACTCTTCCACCCTGGGAAAAAGCTTCTGACTATCTACTCTGTCCATGCCACTCATAATTTTGTAAACTTCTATCAAGTCGCCCCTCAATCTCCGTCGCTCTAGTGAGAACAATCCGAATTTCTCCAACCTCTCCTCATAGCTAATAACCTCCAGACCAGGCAGCATCCTGGTAAACCTCCTCTGCACCCTCTCCAACGTCTCCATATCCTTCTGGTAATGTGGTGACCAGAATTGCCCGCAATATTCCAAGTGTGGCCTAACCAAGGTTCTATACAGCTGCAGCATGACTTCCCAGCTTTTATACTCAATACCCCTGCCGATGAAGGCAAGCATGCCATATGCCTTCCTGACTACCTTATCCACCTGCGTTGCCACTTTCAGTGACCTGTGGACCTGTACACCCAGATCCCTCTGCCCGTCGATGCACTTAAGGGTTCTGCCATTTACTGTGTAATTCCTAACTGTATTAGACCTTCCAAAATGCATTACCTCACATTTGTCCGGATTAAACTCCATCTGCCATTTCTCCGCCCAAGTCTCCAACCGATCTATATCCCGTTGTATCCTTTGACAATCCTCTTTACTATCTGCAACCCCTCCAACCTTAGTGTCATCTGCAAACTGACTAATTAGCCCAGTTACATTTTCCTCCAAATCATCTACATATACTACAAACAACAAAGGTCCCAGCACTGATCCCTGCGGAACACCGCTAGTCACAGATCTCCATTCAAAAAGCACCCTTCCATTGTTACTCTCTGTCTTCTATGACCAAGCCAATTCTGTATCCATCTTGCCAGCTCACCTTTGATCCCATGCAAATTTACCTTCTGTACCAGTCTGCCATGTGGGGCCTTGTCAAAGGCCTTACTGAAATCCATGTATATAACATCCACTGCCCTTCCATCATCGATCATCTTTGTCACTTCCTCGAAAAACTCGATCAAGTTAGTGAGTGACGACCTCCCCTTCATAAAACCATGCTGCCTCTCATTAATACGCCCATTTGCTTCCAAATGGTAGTAAATCCTGTCACGAAGAATCTTCTCCAATAATTTCTCTACCACTGACATAAGGCTCACCGGCCTGTAATTTCCTGGATTATCCCTGCTACACTTCTTAAACAATGGAACAAGATTGGCCATTCTCCAGTCCTCTGGGACCTCACATAGCCAGTGAGGATACAAAGATTTCTGTCAAGACCCCAGCAATCTCCTCCCTTGCCTCCCTCTGTACTCCCATCTGACCCTGGGGTCTTATCCACCTTAAGATTCTTCAAGACACCTAACACTTCCTCTTTTTTGATCTCAACATGATCCAGGCTATCTACACACTCTTCCCTAGACAAATCGAGATGCACAAAGGGTCGGTAAGAGCAGACCTGCTGACAGAGTCCACAGGGGCAGGGCTGGGAGGGAAGAGTTAGACAGGGAGGGGATTAGCAAGGTTAGCCCACCTTCCCACCCCACCCCAGCAGGTACACTGGGCAAGAAATTTGGAGACAGTGTAGGTTGGGGTAGCATAAAAAGGCAGCAACAAGTGCCTCGTGGGGCCCTTCAGAGGGAAAGTACTTCATTGACTGTAAAACACTCTGGGATGTTCAGAAACGCATAGTAAGAATACAGGTTTTCTCTTTCACATAATCAGGTGCTACAAACACAAAGGTTAATTTGGATTTTTTTTTATATTCGTTCATGGGATGTGGGCATCACTGACTAGGCCAGCATTTATTGCCCATCTCTAATTGCCTTTGTTCAGAGGGCACTTTAAGAATCAACAACATTGCTGTGGGTCTGGAGTCACATGTAGGCCTCATTACAGCCTTGGCTCAAACATTGACAAATAAGCTGAACTGCCGAGGTGAGGTGAGAGTGACTGCCCTTGACATCAAGGCAGCATGTGACCGAGTGTGGCATCAAGGAGCCCTAGCAAAACTGGAGTCAATGGGAATCAGGGGGAAAACTCTCCGCTGGTTGGAGTCATACCTAGCACAAAGGAAGATGGTTGTGATTATTGGAGGTCAGTCATCTCTGCTCCAGGACATCACTGCAAAAGTTCCTCAGGCCCAACCATCTTCAGCTGCTTCATCAATGACCTTCCTTCCAACATAAGGTCAGAAGTGGGGATGTTCGCTGATGATTGCAACATTCAGCACCATTCGCGACTCCTCAGATACTGAAGCAGCCCATGTCTAAATGCAGCAAGACCTGGACAACATCCAGGCTTGGGCTGACAAGTGGCAAGTAACATTCAGGCCACACAAGAGTCAGGCAATGACCATCTCCAACAAGAGAGAATCCAACCATCAATAGCATTACCATCACTGAATCCCCCACTATCAACATCCTGGGAGTTACCATTGACCAGGAGCTGAACTGGACTAGCCATATAAATACTGTGGCTACAAGAGCAGATCAGAGGCTAGGAATTGTGCGACGAGTAACTTGCCTCCTGACTCCCATCTACAAGGCACAAGTCAGGAGTGTGATGGAATACTCTCCACTTGCCTGGATGAATGCAGCTCTCACAACACTCGAAGTTTGATACCATATAGGACAAAGCAGCCCACTTGGTTGGCACCACATCCACAAACATTCACTCCATCCACCACTAACGCACAGGAGCAGCAGTGTATACCATCTACAAGATGCACTGCAGGAATTCACCAAGGCTCCTTAGACAGCACCTTCCAAACCCACGACCACCTAGAAGGACAAGGGCAGCAGATAGATGGTAACACCACCACCTGGAAGTTCCCATCCACATCACTCACCATCCTGACTTGGAAATATATCACTGTTCCTTCACTGTCACTGGGTCAAAATCCTGGAACTCCCTCCCTAACAGCACTGTGGGTGTACCTACATCACATGGACTGCAGCAATTCAAGAAGGCAGCTCACTCAAGGGCAAGTAGAGATGGGTAATAAATGCTGGCCCAGCCAGTGAAGCCCACATCCCATGAATGAATAAAAAAAAGATTTCCTTCCCTAAAGGAGATTAGTGAACCAGATGGGTTTTTACAACAATCTGTAATAGATTCATGGCCATCATCAGACTTAATTCCAGGTTTTTATTAAATTCAAATTCCACTATCTGCCGTAGCGGGATTCGAACCCGGGTCCGCAGAGCATTACCCTGGGTCTCTAGAATACTGCTCCAGCGACCATACCACTACTCTGCCACCTCATATCATCATTTATTTGAAACATAAATTTCAAACATCAAATACTTTAATGCAGACACAAACAAACGGTTATCAAAAGGAGATTCAACTAGACAGAAATGCTGCTACAGGCTCGAATGCCATAGCGATACAGCATGAAAATACACAAGTAAACTTACAACAGGAAAGCACCTGGATAACACTCTCTCAAACACTGGCTCTTTCAAGTTATTTAGGACCAGGAGACAGCCATTCAGCCCAAGTCCATTCCAGCATTCTGTTAGATCCCAACGGATCTCTACAGCTTTTCCCAGAACAGATTATAAGATGGTCATGGTACAACGTGTCACCATCATTGTGATAGAGGAATGAAATAAAATAAAACCTAACCACAATAACATTACAACTGTTTCAAAGATATTGCAATAGAGTTCCCATCATCCGCCCATTATCTCGACAGTCACCTCCTTCAGGTTAATGGCTCGATCCACAAACATCAATTAAAGGCATCACTGAAACTGTATTAAGCTCACAGCCTGTCACAGGCAGTTTGTTAAAGTATTGGTGTACTTCAACCCCCTTCAGCTCTCCCAACACCACTACAACAACTTATATTTATATAGCACCTTTAGCGTAATAAATCATCCCAAAGTACTTCACCAGAGCATTATGAAAGAAAGTGTAACACTGAGCCACATAAGGAAATAAGAGGCCATAAGAACATAAGAAATAGGAGGAGTAGGCCATTCGGCCCCTCAAGCCTGCCTCACCATTCGATAAGATCATGGCTGATCTGCCCCAGGCCTCAACTCATCTTTCCTGTCAGCTCCTCATAGGCCTCAATTCCGGCAACCAAAAGCTTGGTTGGGAGAGGTAGGTTTTAAGGAGTCTTAAAAGAGGAAAGCAGTGGACAGAGAGGAGGGGAGGGGGCAAGATGTTTTAAAAAGGGAATTCCAGAGCTTGGGGCCCAGGCAATTGAAGGCATGGCCGCCAACAGTGGAGTGATTAAAATCGGGGGCTCACGTGGCCAGAATTCGAGGAATGAAAAGATTTTGGAGTATTACAGGGCTGGAGGAGATCACAGAGATAGGGAGGGGAGAGGCCTGGGAGGGATTTGAAAACAAGGATAAATCCCAGAATTGTTAAGGTGCAGAAGGAGCCATTCGGCCGATTGCATTTGCACCAGCTCTCCGAATGAACATTATGACTCAATGCCATTCTCCAGCCTTTTCTCCATAACCCTGCACATTGTCTCTATTTTAAAAATCATCTAATGCCCTCTTGAATGCCTTGATTGAGCCTGCCTCCACCATACCTCCAGGCAGTGCATTCCAGGCTCCAATCACTCACTGAGAGAAGAAGTTTCTCACCCCGCATTTGCTCCTTTTGCACACCACTTTCAAACTGTGCCCACTGGTTCTCGATCTGTTTACCAGCGGGAACGGTTTCTCCCCACCTACTTTGTCCAGCCCCTTCATCGAATGCCTCTATCAAATCTCCTCTTAGCCTTCTCCTTTCCAAGGAGAACGGTCCCAACTTCTCCAATCTATCTTCATGACTGAAGTATCTCATCCCTGGAACCATTTTTGTAAACCTCTTCTACACTCTCTCCAATTCGATCACACCATTCCTAAAATGTGGCGCCCAGAACTGTGCACAATATTCCAGCTGAGGTCTAACCAATGTCCTAAACAAGTTCAGCATAACCTCCTTGCTCTTGTACGCTATGCCCCTATTAATAAAGCCTAGGATACTGTGTACTTTATTAACTGCTCTCCTCACTTGTCCTACCACCTTTAATGACTTATATACATATACACCCAGGTCCCTCTGCTCCTGCACACCCTTTTGAGTTGTTCACTTTAATTTATATTGTCTCTCCATGTTCTTCCTACCAAAATGCATCACCTCACACTTCTCCACATTGAACTTCATCTGCCACCCACCTGCCCACTCCACCAACTTGTATAGGTTCCTTTGAAGTTTTGAACTGGCCTCCTCACAGTTTACAATATTTTCAAGTTTTGTATCACCCTTAAACCTTGAAAGTGTCCCCTGCACACCAAGGTCTAGGTCATTAATATATACCAGGGAAAGCAAAGGTCCCAATACTGACTCCTGGGGAACTCCACTACAAACCTTCCTCCAGCGTGAAAGATATTCATTGATCATTACTCTCTGCTTCCCAATTACTCAGCCAATTCTGAATCCAAATAGCACCTGTCCCTTTTATCCCATTACATTTCTCACAAGTCTGTTGTGTGGCACTGTATCAAATGCCTTTGGTAAGACTCTGTACACCACATCAACAGCATTACCCTCATCAACCCTCTCTGTTACCTCTTCAAAAAACACCATTTTCCCTTAAGAAATCTATACTGGCTCTTCCTAATCAGCCCACACTTTTTGAGAGACTTAATTCTATCCCAACTAATTATTTCTAGAAGTTTCCCCATCACCAAAGTTAAATTGGCTGGTCTGTAATTGCTGGGATTATCCTAAATCTTTTTTGAACAAGGAAAGATTATTAATATATATCAGGAAAAGCAGGAGTCCCAATACTGATCCATAGGGAACTCCATTACAAATCTTCCAAATATTAAATTGCAAATTTTAAAAATCAAGATATTGCTTGACCGAGAACCAATGTAGGTCAGTGAGAACACGGATGAGGGGGGAAACGGGGCTTGGTGCGAGTTAAGACAAGGCAACAGAGTTTTGGACGTCCTCGAGTTTATGGAGGGTAGAATACGGAAGGTCAGCCAGGATTGGGTTGGAATAGTCAAGTCTAGTGCTAAAAAAAGGATACTTGTCTTAATGCCGAGAGCGGAAGCTGGGAACTTCAACTCCTGACAAATCTCAGACTTTCGCACATGAGCAGTCCTGCAGTCTAAGTTCTTCAGGCCCAGCGTGCCGGCACAAAGAAAGGGAGCAGAGCGCCATGGAAGACTGGTGTCCCAGGCAGGGGACAGGGAGAGTCTCAGGGAGGGGACAGGGGCAGGAAGAGGTCCCAGTTCAGTTAAAAAGAGAGCAGCAGGGAGGAAAAAAAAGACTCCAAATAGGCTGCAGTTAGCAGACTTTTAATAAAAAGGGCTCAAAGGAAGCCCTGGTAATTGAAGAGGGCTGAGGAGAAGCCCTGAAGATCCAAGAAAGCACCAAATGTTGATGACTCCTTGCTGAGGGCCGCTGGGGCAAAGGTGCCCCTTTGGAGCAGTGGCTTTCTGCTCGGCACAGCCGAAGAGCTGAAGCTGTGCTTGTGAGTTGATGTTTGAGTGTGTATACTCGGGAATCCAGGGAAACCGAGTGTCAGAAGACGAGATTGAAACTCTGCAAGACAGATCATTGTCGATGCTGTCCGAGTTGCAGCGAACTTTGGAGAGAATTCACAGGTTAGACTGGAATCCCTCGTGAGAGAGAGTTTCAGTGAGATTGGTTGACTCACAGTGTTACTGACATCTGGATGGGTTGCTGAGAAATCCATGGGCTGTGTCTTGGTCACATCTGCCATTTATTCTATAGTGTGGTGTGTTCAACCACAGTTGGCTTGTTAATTCACATGGACCTTATACTCACCCTGAATGTTAAGAGTACAAGGTAGATATTGTAAATTGCTTTATTTTTCTGACCTTGTACAGTAAAGTTTATTTTTGTTTATTCAAAACCTGTGGCATCTTATGGTTTATTCACTGAGCAAGTGTCTTGGATCTCAAACTTTGTCTCCTTTAAACAAGACATTAATGGGCCCTAACTGGATCTTGCCAACTACTTGGGGGTCTGGCGCAGGATCATAACAGTGAACAAAACTAGCCATAACGCTACATTTCTCTCCTCCTCTGTCACATACAGGTTATTTCTGGGCTATTTAGATGGAGTGGGAAATGCAGAGACGAGGGATGAAGATTCCTTCCACACTTAAAAATCTCTTGGTTACACCATCTGAATGTGTTACCCAAATTACGATTGACACCAAAGCAATAGACACCATCTTGCGCATTAGCAGTGTGGGGTCAATGGGCAGCACTCTTACTTCTGAGAGAGGGGTTTGAGGAGACGCGGAGCCCGTAACGCTGGCCGATGCGACACTGAGGGAATGGCGCGCTGTCTGAGACGCCAGTCTCCAGATGAGACGGTAAACCGAGTCCCCCACCAGCGCTCCTCGGGTGGATGCAAAAATTCCACCGCATTCAGAGAGCAGCAGGAGAGCTGGAGCGCCGGGTCCGGGCCAACATTCATCCCTCGACCGACACTCGCCGGAACTGTGTTTCACCTCCCTCCCGCTTTCACTTAGCTCTGTCAGAAGAGTCGCGGGACTCGAAGCGTTGACCGCGTTCCTCTCCGCAGATGCTGAGTTTTTCCCAGGTATTTTTGTTTTGGATTTCCAGCATCCGCAATGTGTGTGTGTGTGTGTTTTTTTCTCGGCTTTTAACTCACTGGCACCTTGACCGCCTGATCATTATCACACGTTGGGTGGGGGGGGGGGGGGGGGGGGGGGGGGGTTTGCTATGCAACATGCCCTACAACAATGAGCAGAGACTTTGGAGAAGTACAGGACAGGTTTTTATACATTATATATATATACACACACACACACACATATACACATACAGGACAGGTATATATATATACACACACACATACAGGACAGGTATATATATATACACACACACATACAGGACAGGTATATATATATACACACACACATACAGGACAGGTATATATATATATACACACACACATACAGGACAGGTATATATATATATACACACACACATACAGGACAGGTATATATATATATACACACACATACAGGACAGGTATATATATATATACACACATACAGGACAGGTATATATATATACACACACATACAGGACAGGTATATATATATACACACACATACAGGACAGGTATATATATATATACACACACATACAGGACAGGTATATATATATATACACACATACAGGACAGGTATATATATATATACACACACATACAGGACAGGTATATATATATACACACACATACAGGACAGGTATATATATATACACACACATACAGGACAGGTATATATATATACACACACATACAGGACAGGTATATATATATATATACACACACATACAGGACAGGTATATATATATATACACACACATACAGGACAGGTATATATATATATACACACACATACAGGACAGGTATATATATATATACACACACACATACAGGACAGGTATATATATATATACACACACACATACAGGACAGGTATATATATATATACACACACACACATACAGGACAGGTATATATATATATATACACACACACATACAGGACAGGTATATATATATATACACACACATACAGGACAGGTATATATATATATACACACACACATACAGGACAGGTATATATATATACACACACATACAGGACAGGTATATATATATATACACACACATACAGGACAGGTATATATATATATACACACACACATACAGGACAGGTATATATATATATACACACACATACAGGACAGGTATATATATATATACACACACATACAGGACAGGTATATATATATATACACACACATACAGGACAGGTATATATATATATACACACACATACAGGACAGGTATATATATATATACACACACATACAGGACAGGTATATATATATATACACACACATACAGGACAGGTATATATATATATACACACACACATACAGGACAGGTATATATATATATACACACACACATACAGGACAGGTATATATATATATATACACACACATACAGGACAGGTATATATATATATACACACACATACAGGACAGGTATATATATATATACACACACATACAGGACAGGTATATATATATATACACACACATACAGGACAGGTATATATATATACACACACATACAGGACAGGTATATATATATATACACACACATACAGGACAGGTATATATATATATACACACACATACAGGACAGGTATATATATATATATACACACACATACAGGACAGGTATATATATATATACACACACATACAGGACAGGTATATATATATATACACACACATACAGGACAGGTATATATATATATACACACACATACAGGACAGGTATATATATATATATACACACACATACAGGACAGGTATATATATATATACACACACATACAGGACAGGTATATATATATATACACACACACATACAGGACAGGTATATATATATATACACACACATACAGGACAGGTATATATATATACACACACATACAGGACAGGTATATATATATATACACACACATACAGGACAGGTATATATATATATACACACACATACAGGACAGGTATATATATATATACACACACATACAGGACAGGTATATATATATACACACACATACAGGACAGGTATATATATATATACACACACATACAGGACAGGTATATATATATATACACACACATACAGGACAGGTATATATATATACACACACATACAGGACAGGTATATATATATACACACACATACAGGACAGGTATATATATATATACACACACATACAGGACAGGTATATATATATATATACACACACATACAGGACAGGTATATATATATATACACACACATACAGGACAGGTATATATATATACACACACATACAGGACAGGTATATATATATACACACACATACAGGACAGGTATATATATATACACACACACATACAGGACAGGTATATATATATACACACACATACAGGACAGGTATATATATATACACACACATACAGGACAGGTATATATATATACACACACATACAGGACAGGTATATATATATACACACACATACAGGACAGGTATATATATATATACACACACATACAGGACAGGTATATATATATACACACACATACAGGACAGGTATATATATATACACACACATACAGGACAGGTATATATATATATACACACACACATACAGGACAGGTATATATATATATACACACACATACAGGACAGGTATATATATATATACACACACATACAGGACAGGTATATATATATATACACACACATACAGGACAGGTATATATATATACACACACATACAGGACAGGTATATATATATACACACACATACAGGACAGGTATATATATATACACACACATACAGGACAGGTATATATATATACACACACATACAGGACAGGTATATATATATACACACACATACAGGACAGGTATATATATATACACACACATACAGGACAGGTATATATATATATACACACACATACAGGACAGGTATATATATATATACACACACACATACAGGACAGGTATATATATATATACACACACATACAGGACAGGTATATATATATATACACACACATACAGGACAGGTATATATATATATACACACACATACAGGACAGGTATATATATATATACACACACATACAGGACAGGTATATATATATATACACACACATACAGGACAGGTATATATATATATACACACACATACAGGACAGGTATATATATATATACACACACATACAGGACAGGTATATATATATATACACACACATACAGGACAGGTATATATATATATACACACACATACAGGACAGGTATATATATATATACACACACATACAGGACAGGTATATATATATACACACACATACAGGACAGGTATATATATATACACACACATACAGGACAGGTATATATATATATACACACACATACAGGACAGGTATATATATATATACACACACATACAGGACAGGTATATATATATACACACACATACAGGACAGGTATATATATATACACACACATACAGGACAGGTATATATATATATACACACACATACAGGACAGGTATATATATATATACACACACATACAGGACAGGTATATATATATATACACACACATACAGGACAGGTATATATATATACACACACATACAGGACAGGTATATATATATATACACACACACATACAGGACAGGTATATATATATATACACACACATACAGGACAGGTATATATATATATACACACACATACAGGACAGGTATATATATATACACACACATACAGGACAGGTATATATATATACACACACATACAGGACAGGTATATATATATATACACACACCTACAGGACAGGTATATATATATATATACACACACATACAGGACAGGTATATATATATTACACACACATACAGGACAGGTATATATATATATACACCACATACAGGACAGGTATATATATATACACACACATACAGGACAGGTATTATATCACACACATACAGGACAGGTATATATATATATACACACACACATACAGGACAGGTATATATATATTATACACACCACATACAGGACAGGTATATATATAATATAGCACACACATCAGGACAGGTATAATATATACGACCACATACATGACGGTATATATAGTAGTGATGACACACACACATACAGGACATGGTATATATATATACACACAGCAGTACATGACAGGTAGATAGAATATATACACACACATACAGGACAGGTATAGTATATATAATACACACACATACAGGACATGGTATATATATATACACACACATACAGACAGGTAGTATATAGATATACACACACACATACAGGACAGGTATATATATATACACACACATACAGGACAGGTATATATATATATACACACACATACAGGACAGGTATATATATATACACACACATACAGGACAGGTATATATATATACACACACACATACAGGACAGGTATATATATATACACACACATACAGGACAGGTATATATATATACACACACACATACAGGACAGGTATATATATATACACACACACATACAGGACAGGTATATATATATATACACACACACATGCACACAGGACAGGGTTGTTTTGTGGGCGCTTTAAGGTCATTGCTTTAACGGTGCAGTAATCGTGCAATAAATGATAAGAAGTTAGTGAGAAGCTGGCAGCGTAAAAAGTTTGCATTGCAGCAATGTCGGTGCGGGGAATGTGTGCGCGCGGCGGCGCCGAAGTGCTGGAGATGCGGGTGTTTTGCGGGATGCAGCAGAGAAGGGACAGTGCCCAGTGCCCGCTGCCCTCCCTCCCTCCCTCCCTCCCTCCCCGCGCGGGCAATGGTTTCCGTGCAACTCACCGTCCAAGGAGACGAACTGCCCGACCGCCGAGGAGCCGCCGCCGCTGTTCTCCACGAACTGGACCTCGGACACGATGATGTTGTCCTCCAGCACCGAGCCGCAGCCGGTACACACCGCATCGCCCCGGGCCTGGTCAATGTCGATCTCGGTGCAGCCGCAAGTGCGGCAAACCCGCGAGCTGGACATGGCGACGCCTCGCAAACCACCACAAATAACTATAATTAATAATCAGCTTCAAAATAAAAAAAATAAGTAAAACTACACCGGGGACTCTTTCCAACCTTTCTTAAGGGGGTGGGGGAGAGAACGACTGACCACGACCACTCAGGCCGGCCCCGGCCTCCTCCGGGTCGGATGGTCCGCTCAGGAAAGCCCGAGGCTTCTTGTCGGCCTAGTCGGTGGGATAACCGGGTTTACACTGAATCAGGTTTGGAAGGGATTCGGTTCACTCTCCGGCCGGTTTTATGTCTCTCCCTCTCTCGGTCTCGGTCTCGGTCTCGGTCTCGGTGATTTGTTTGCTCCAGGTTGCCCGCTCCCTCCTCCTCCTCCTCCTCCTCCTCCTCCGCCCGGAGCCCGGTTTCCGTGGCCGCTCCGCTCGGCGGCCGGAGTCAGACTGGGCCGGCGGCCCGGAACCGCCCATTCACCACCTGTGGGGTAGGGGAGGTTCAGGGTGGGGGGGGGGGGGGGAATAAGGAAAAGGCAGAATTGAACATAACTATTCAACAACACCCCCCCCCCCCTTTCAATAAATAAAATTTACTCAAATAATAATCTCTATAAACAGCCCCCACTTCTTGTGGAAATTATTAATATTAAATGATTATTCTGTGATTCTGCTTCTCCGCCCCCCCCCCCCCCCCCCCCCCCTCGGCCCGGATTCTTGTTACTAAGGTCCAGAGAGCACGCTGAACAAAACCACGTGCTGCCATTTAAAGGGGCCGCACTGACAAACACAACAATGTTGTTATCTCCAGACTTAACCTCTAATAAAAACAGAAAATATTCAGCAGGGCCGGCAGCATCCATGCAGAGTTAATGTCCGTTCATTTTTGCATTCTTGGGATTCGGGCAGCATTTATGCCCCCCTCACTAATTCAGCAGGCATTTAAGAGTGTTGAAGGCTAGGTAAAGATGGTAGATATCCTTCCCTAAACCAGATGGAATTCTAGATTTTTTTTTTCCCATGATGGGATTTGAACCTAGGTCCCCAGATTATTACCTTGGGTCTACTGGATTACTAGTCCAGTGACAATACCACTATGCCACCACCTCCTCTATTCATCTAGTCTGCGAAAAGTCCCTCAAGACCTTTGAAGCCTTTCCATCACTCAATAAGATCATGGGTGATCTTCAACCTCAACTCCATCATCCTGCACCATCAACCCTCCATCCTGCAATCATGCCCAAGATAGTGAAGTCACCCCTGCTGGATGAGCACCAACATACTTGGGAGCTTTGGCTTTGAGAGGATTCATGCACCCATGATTTTGTCCTTCCATGAGATGCCCACAGAATATGCCGCAACAGCAAAGGTGAAAGTTGCTGAGCTTCCTTTCTTGATAACTGTAAGTTCATGTTTCACAGCCATAAAACAAGGCACTGAGAACACAGGGAATCTTCTTGTGGCCACAATATATGGCTAGTCCAGTTCAGTTTCTGGTCAATGACAACACCCAGGATGTTGATAGTGGGGAATTCAGCGCTGGTAATATTATTGAATGTCAAGGGGAGATGGTTAAGATTCCTTCTTGTTGGAGATGTTCATTGCCAGGCACTTGTGTGGTGTGAATCTTACTTGCCATTTTTCAGCCCAAACCTGAATGTTGAACAGGTCTTGCTGCAGTTGGACATGGACTACTTCAGTATCCAAAGAATTCGGATCTGATGGAGCTGGGTAAGAAACCAGCAAGTTGGGCCTATCTCTGGACAGCTCCTGGTGCCACATGCGAGAGAACACAGAAATAGTGGATAGTCCAATGAATGCGCGGCTGGAGAGATGGTGCAGAAGAGAGGGCTTTAGATGCCTGCGATATTGGGACTGTTTTGAGGGAGATGGAACCTCTTCAGGCTGGACTGGTTGCACCTTAATGGCCCTAATGGCAGATTTTGGTAATTTTTCCCAACTCCTCCATTTAACAAAAGGCCTTTAGTTACCTACCGCACCATCCTTAATTAAAAGACATTAGGAAATCAAGGGATATGTGGGGGTAAGGGAGGCGTAGGACAAGAAAGTGGAGTTGAGGTTTTGAATGGCTGAACAGATCTGCAGGATCATACATCCCACTCACATTCCTATTTCTTATGTG
This sequence comes from Carcharodon carcharias, assembly GCF_017639515.1. NCBI lineage: Eukaryota > Metazoa > Chordata > Chondrichthyes > Lamniformes > Lamnidae > Carcharodon > Carcharodon carcharias. Next base: position 110,453,074 of record NC_054486.1, read on the forward strand.
TTTATGGCATTAAGAAATTTCCAAACTAATGGAACAATTCCCGAGAGAACTCTGAAAGATTACTGCTTCTACAAGTTCCTCCCCACTGATTTTAGCACCCTGGGGTAGAAACTGTCAGGTCCTAGAGATTTAGGGCTTATCTTAAAGCCCTATTTGTTTTTTGCATTAACATTTTTTTGTTTTGATGAATATTGAATGCACTAAGTTCTTCCCTTTGATTTATTTTCTGGTTTACCTTCTATCGCAGGTATGTTATCCTCTTCCAACTGCATTCATAATGTCTTTTAACAATATTGTCACTCCTCCTATTCTTATGAATGAATTTATAGTCTGGCTTATCTCTCTCCTAATCGTGTACAACATGAAGCCAAGTCTCTGTAGTGGCCACTATGATGTGCTGCTGGAATGAGTGTGTGTGCCTCTGCTTCAGTTGTTTTATTCCTATTGGCCCTGGCTCAGTGGATTGGAAGGTCATAACTGCAGAGACTTGAGCACAGAATCTCTAGACACTCCAGTGCAGTCAATGAGGGAGTGCTGCACTACCAGAACTGTTGGTTTTCAGATGAGAAATTGTCATTAGGGCTAGGACGGGCCATTCAAACTGTTATCATTAGATGATGATGTAAGGACCAGAGGTTAGGAGGTGTATGCTTGTAATGTGTAACTCTGCAAATAAATGCTTATAAATGTGTGTAAAGATTAGCTCCAGTTATGCCCTTTGTCATTGGCTTTTCCGAGGTTGGAAAAGGCACTATAGAAATGTAGGTTTTTTATTTCTTCTAAATATTAGTTTGTTCAAGTTGAAGTTTGAGCAGGATGGGGATCAAAGCTGAAGATATCTGCCTTTTGTTGTTTGGAAAAGGTGGGTGGTGATTCTGTCCACCAGCAGTGCTAGTGATTCAGGTTGCTGTCCTGGACTGGCTAAGGGTGAATCCCTTTTGCAACCTCATTCTATCCCTCTCTGTGTCATCACTTTCTAAGAGCTGGATAATGATCGAGCAGATTGAGCGAAACTCCCAACATATAACAAAATCACTCAGTGACACAAAATACAGGTTTTATTCCTGAAAAGATCAAAGTCAGTTTAGCTAGTGTAACTAGTAGGCACAACTTATAAGTCGTATTCAGAGCCTAAACCTACTGTTGTTGCTCTGGACATGTCCGTATATTGATGGTGGGAGCTCATGTCTCCAGTAGAAGAATCAATCGCAGTTGTGTGAGAGAATCCACTCTTCTGCAACAGGACCTCCCCCTCCCCTTGCTCCTTCATGCTTTCATTCTCCATGTAAGTTTCGATGGGGATAAGCATATCCGAAAAGAAGTTAGAGAGAGGTTCGCCAATGATTCCCATGCTACAAGAAACAAAGCAGACAATAATAGAGGAGGCATTTCTCTCTCAGATTCCTCCTCACTTTTCCCAAAACCGCTGATCCCTCACTGGGTTACATGGGTGCTGATGGCTTTTCCCTTCTTGACGTGTAAGCCAGTGAGTGTCAGTTAGCTATTTGACTCTGTAGGGCGTACCGGCCAAGCCCAATTCTGTCCCCACCTGCACTTACCAAGTACCATCCAAGCCCTATCTGATACTGGAGCCACAGCAGATCATTGGCTTCCCCCCATAGTGAGCCACTATTACCACACTATCTAGCAAAGGCCAGGAAGCTCCAGTTTAATCCCCACTTAAGATGAATTCTCACATCTTAAACACAGCAGGAAGGGAGAGGGAGAGGCACTACCATTTGCCTTAGCAGCCCCCGATGAGAGTCAGCACCTTCAGGAAAAGAGGGGACCTGGAGCTAATATGGGGGGTGAGATTAGTAAGTTTGCGAATGACACAAAGATTGGCCGGGTGGTTAACAGTGAAGCTGAGTGTCTTGGGCTACAGGAAGATATAGACGGGATGGTCAAATGGGCAGATAAATGGCAGATAGAATTTAACCCTGAAAAGGGTGAGGTGATACACTTTGGAAGGAGTAATTTGACAGGGAAGTATTTAATGAATGGCAGGACACTAGGAAGTTCTGAGGAACAAAGGGACCTTGGCATGTGTGTCCATAGATCTCTAAAAGTGGAGGGTCATGTTAGTGGGGTGGTGAAAAAGGCATATGGGACACTTGCCTTTATCAATCGAGGCATAGATTACCAAAGTAGAGAGGTCATGTTGGAGTTATATAGAACCTTGGTGAGGCCACAGCTGGAGTATTGTGTGCAGTTCTGGTCGTCACATTATAGGAAGGATGTGATTGCACTGGAGGGGGTGCAGAGGAGATTCACCAGGATGTTGCCTGGGATGAAACATTTAAGTTATGAAGAGAGGTTGGATAGACTTGGGTTGTTTTCATTGGAGCAGAGAAGACTGAGGGGCGACCTGATTGAGGTGTACAAGATTTTGAGGGACATGGACAGGGTGGATAGGGAGCAGCTGTTCCCCCTTAGTTGAAGGGTCAGTCACAAGGGGACATAAGTTCAAGGTGAGGGACAGGAGGTTTAGGGGGGAATGTGAGGAGAAACTTTTTTACCCAAAGGGCAGTGACAGTCTGGAATGCGCTGCCTGGGAGGGTGGTGGAGGTGGGTTGCCTCACATCCTTTAAAATGTACCTGGATGAGCACTTGGCACGTCATAACATTCAAGGTTATGGGCCAAGTACTGACAAAAAGGATTAGGTAGGTAGGTCAGGTGTTTCTCACGTGTTGGTGCAGACTCAATGGGCTGAAGGGCCTCTTCTGTACCGCGTGATTCTATGACCCCTATCCCAGTGAGAGTCAGCACCTTCAGGAGAGATGGTGTCTCCCAGCCTAGATATATAACTCCATACCCCTCATTGTATTTACATATTTCAATGATCTAGATCTTGGTGTATTTTCAAGGTTTGCAGAGGATACAAAACTTGGAAGTATTGTAAACTGTGAGGACAGTGTAGAACTTCAAGAGGACATAGACAAGTTGGTGGAGTGGGCAGATAGTTGGCAGATGAAGTTCAATGCGGAGAAGTGTGAGGTGATTAATTTTGGTAGGAAGAACATGGAGAGACAATATAAAATAAGGGGTACAACTCAAAAGCGTGTGCAGGAGCAGAGGGACCTGAATGTTTCTGTGTATAAATCATTAAAGGTGGCTAGACAAGTCGACAGAGCAAATAAAGCACACAGTATCCTAGGCTTTGTTAATAGGGGCATACAGTACAAGAGCAAAGAGGTAATGCTGAACTTGTAGAGGACTCTCGTTAGACCTCAGCTGAAGCATTGTGTACAGTTCTGGGCACCACACTTTAGGAAGGATGTGATCGCATTGGAGAGAATGCAGAAGATGTTTACAAAAATGATTCCAGTGATGAGAAACTTCAGTTATGAAGGTAGATTGGAGTGGTTGGGACTGTTCTCTTTGGAGAGGAGACGGCTAAGAGATTTGATAGAGATGAAGGGCTGGACAGAGTAGATAGGGAGAAGCTGTTCCCAATCGTAAAAGTATAGAGAATGAGAGGGCACAGATTTAAAGTGATTTGCAAAAGAAGCAAATACGAGGTGAGAAAAACAAGTGGTTCGGGTCTGGAATGCACTGACTGGAAGTGTGGTGGAGGCAGGTTCAATCAAGGCATTCAACAGGGCATTAGATCATTTAAATAGAAACAATGTGCAGGGTTATGGGGAAAAGATAAGAGTTACAATGCTGATTCAGAGAGCTGGGGCAGATATGAAGGGCCGAATGGCCTCCTTCTGCACTGTGACAACTCTGTAATTCTGTATACCTCATTGACATATCTCCATACCCCTCACTGTACACGTCTTTGATATAACCCACACCCTTTCCCTTTGATATTCTCCACAACCTTCGCTATAATGTTTTGGCTTCTCATCTCACAATCCCTGTGGCTTCATTGTAAACACTGTGCTCCCCCTTCACTGAGTTTCCCAGGCCTTCCCTTCACTGCTGAGGGTGCTGACTCTGGGATACAAGTGCACAGATCCTGAGGTCTCTCTCATACCTTATCAAGGTGGCCAGTTGTAATGTGTGGCCCAGGACAGTGAGCTCCAGCACATTGTTCAACAAGTGAAGCAATCCCAAACTTCCCTCACCCAAAGTTTATGTGCACAATCAGAGTTCAAGTCTGTGGAACAGGGTTCAAGCACTGTTCAAGCACTGAATGTTCTTTCCTCCAACCTGGCTCAGGTAGGCTGGGGCCTCTGGTCTCTCTTCCCTCCTCAGAGCAGATTAACCAGCAGACAGCAGAGCTGCAACCCTGCGATCATTTTGGTCCAAAACTGAGGGAATTCAGTTCTGTGGAGAGATTAGAGAATCAGAGAAACTTACAGCACAGAAGGAGGCCATTCTGCCCTTCCTGCCTGTGTTGACTCTTTGAAACAGCAGTCATCCATACCGCTGTTATTTTCTGAGCAACTGTCTAAGTTCTTCATCCTCAAGAAGCTGTCCAGCTCCCTTCTAAAATTATTCATGAAATCAACTTCCACCACTTTTTCAGTTCGAGTGTTCCAGATCCTGACTGCACCAGCTCTCCGAAGGAGCAATTCACCTCATGCCACTTCCCCACATTCTCCACATTCTTCCTTTTCACATAATAATCTAATTCCCTTTTGAATACCTCGATAGAACTGCACACTCTCAGGCAGTGCATTCTAGACCCTAATCACTTGATGCGTGAAAAAGTTTCTCCTCATGTCACTTTTGCTTCTTTTGCCAATCACCTTAGATCTGTACCCTCTTGTTCTTGATCCTTTCAGGAGTGGGAACAGTTTCTCCCTATCTACTCTGTCAAGACCCCTCATGATTTTGTCAAGAGCCCTCAGGATTTTGAATACCTCTATCAAATCTCCTCTCAGCCTTCAATGTTTCAGATACCCAACCAGCATTATCCTCAAATACCAAACAGGACCCCCATTTGCATAACGGAGGATCGTGCTATCTGATTCAGCAGTAACAATTCTATGATAACTCTCTGAACGAGAGAAAAAAACTCATCTCCCCCTAGATCTTTCTCCAATAATTCTGAGTCGGTTACCTATAGTTATTATCCCACTGGCCAGAGATGATACTTTTCCCCATTTCCTCAAACAAAACCTCTCAGCATCCTGAAAACCTCTATTTGGTCGCCTCTTAACCTTCTCTGTTCCAAGGGGAACCTCCTCCTCCTTCAGGTCATGCCTGTACCGGCTGTTTGAAAGAGCCCTAAGAGAGCGTTGGCAACCATAGACTTCCATTGGATTGGTCCATAATTTTGCTTAGCAAAGTAATCCAGTGGTTTCCCAGGAGAACAGTCCTAACTTTTCCAACCTCTCCTCATAACTGAATCCTTCACCCTGGTAACATCCTGGTAAACCTTTCCCCATTCCCTTTCTAAGGCTTTTACATCCTTCCTGAAGTTTGGAGGCCAGAATTGTCGACAATATTCCAGCTGAGGCCTAACCAGTGACTTATAAGATTCTAGATGGATCTCTTTTCTTTTCTATTCCATCCTCTGTTTATAAATCCAAATAACCCATATGCTTTTATAACTACCTTATCAGCTTTCCCAGTCATCTCTAAGGATTTGTGTATATGGACACCAAGGTCTCTTGCTCACCAACACTTTACAAAATCAGAAGCTGGGATTGTTCTCCTTACAGCAGAGACAGTTAAGGGGAGATTGAATAATTATGTTCAAAATCATGAGGTGTTGGTAGGGTAAAGTATTGGGGGAAATGGTGGTGTAATGGTAATTTCACTGGCCTAATAATCCAGAAGACCAGGCTATTGCTCTGATGTCATGGGTTCAAATCCCACCATGGCAATGGACAGAATTTAAATTTAATGAAAAAAAAATCTGGAATTGAAAGCTGGTCTCAGTAATGGTGACCATAAAACTATCATCGGTTGTTGTAAAAACCCATCTGGTTCACTAATGTCCTTTAGGGAAGGAAACCTGCCATCCTTGCCTGGTCTGGCCTGCATGTGATTCCAGACCCACAGCAGTGGATGACTCTTAAATGCCCCTCTGAAATGGCCTAGCAAATTATTCAGTTCAAGGGCAGTTAGAGATGGGCAACAAGCTGGCCTTGCCAGCGACACACCCACGTTCCATGAAAGAATTATTAAAAACGGAGAAACCATTCCCAGTGGTAGCAGGGTCGACAGCCAAATGGACACAGATTTAGGGTAGTTGGCAAAAGAAGCAGAGGGGCAGAAGAGGGGAACTTTTTTGACACGAGTTATTGTGATCTGGAATGTGCTGCCTGAAAGAGTGGTGGAAGCAGATTCAATAGGAACTTTCAAGAGAGAACTGGATAAATATTTGAAGGGAAAAAATTGTGTGGGCTATGGGGAAAGAGCAGTAGAGGAGTCAAAATAATTGGACAGCTCTTTCAAAGAGCCAGTACAGGCATGATGGGCCAAATGGCCTCCTTCTGTACTGCAATATCCGTATCCAGAAAACATCTCCTGGGATGAGTGGAGTTAATTTTTTTGACCGTCTTCTTACTCATTAGACAAGTTGGACTCCAGGTGCACCGCCTTGATCTTCTCATCGGCCAGGTCAGTGCTGAACTGTGGATTCACACGGTGCTGTTTGAAGAGGTAGTCCGATTTCTCCCTAGGCGTCTGGAACAGTGATTTAAGGACTGGTGAGCGTTGGTTAAGGATTTTATTTATTGGTGGTCTCCTTGACTGAAGCCATCTGAGCAACAAGAAAAGGTTGATCAGAAATTAGAGGAAGGAATCTCACCCGTGTACAATTGAGTGGACCTCACACACCAGCATTCCCAATTGGGTCTAACAGCCTGGAGTCCATAGACAGACAAGCACCCCCAGGCACCACCCACACCCCACCCCACCCCAAAGCTATCTAAGGTAGCACCATTTGGCACTAAATTGGCAATCTCCATCATAAAGGAAGTTGGTCTCACAAATGGCAACTGGAAGATTCATTCATTAGGAGATGCTCCTTGAGTTTGGACCTCTGGCATTTTATACCTGCCCTGCAAACGTTTGATGGGGACAGTGTAGAGGGAGCTTTACTCTGTATCTAACCCTGTGCTGTACCTGTCCTGGGAGTGTTTGATGGGGACAATGTAGATGGAGCTTTACTATATCTAACCCTGTGCTGTACCTGTCCTGGGAGTGTTTGATGGGGACAGTGTAGAGGGAGCTTTACTCTGTATCTAACCCCGTGCTGTACCTGTCCTGGGAGTGTTTGATGGGGACAGTGTGGAGGGAGCTTTACTCTGTATCTAACCCCGTGCTGTACCTGCCCTGGGAGTGTTTGATGGGGACAGTGTAGAGGGAGCTTTACTCTGTATCTAACCCCGTGCTGTACCTGTCCTGGGAGTGTTTGATGGGGACAGTGTAGAGGGAGATTTGCCCGGAGAGGTGACCTGTATCCCCGTCTGATTCAGCACCTTCATTGTAACACTGTTACCTGGAGCTTCCTTGGGAACTTTTGAAGCTCATTTCCTTCCTCTTCACTTTCTGAGCAGGGTTGAAAAAGTCCGATCGAAGCAATCGTCCTATTTCTGATTTGATCACATCAAGGTTTTTCCTTCCATATGTCACCCATGTCACATAAGCACAGTAGGAGTAAAAGCTCTAAAATTACAAGGGGACTTCGCTTAGTATCTAGGAACATAGGAGCAGGAGTCACTTACACCAGACTATTTACATTTTGTGAAAAATTACTCTTATGACCCTAAAGTACACATACGTGTTATGCTATTTCCTCAAACAGTGGTGACATACATCCCTTTATACCAAGTGTGAACTGAGGCTCTGCAGTAGTCCTCTTGCCTCTGAGCCATAAGGTTCTGTGATTATAAGGCTGTCACTCCAGTGCAAGTACTGAGGGAGTGCTGCATTGTTGGAGGTGCTGTCTTTCGGATGATATGTTAAACTGAGGTCTCATGCTAAGGTGGATATAAAAGAACACATGACACTATTTTGAAGACACCATACAGGACAAAGCAACCCTTTTGATCAGTACATTGTTAGACTGGTAATATCCGCACTGTTTGCTGCACCTCCAGGTTTGTGTCGTTTTGCTCTGTATTTCCATATCCATGTCATTCATATATATCAAAGAAGCAGTGGTCCCAGCACTGACCCTTGTTAGGGAAGGAAAGTTAAAGAAGTTCAATTGCTAATTATTCGGTTGTTTAACTAAGTACCCATTTGGTTGTATAAAAGTGATAATAGCTGAGACTAGTTTGGTCTGTGGAGAGTTCTATGACAAACAGTAAAACTCTCTTTTGGTTTCAGTCTTCATTTCTAAACAACTATTGGAACTTAACGGTGGTAGCAGAGAATGGTTGTTGCTTGTAAGTAATAGATTGGAAACTAAGTTTTCTTTAGACAACAGACTATATTTGGAGTTAACTTTAAGAGCAGAGTGGTTTGGAGGGGAAAAAAAAGGAGAATGGCTGAATCAAAATGTTGAGTTTCGGGGTAGGATTACCCATCAATGTTTTTGGAGAGTTCACCCTATGAGCAGTGGAAGAATGAAGTAACTATGTGGACGTGGGTTACATCCCTGCCGAAGGAAAAACAGAGAATGGCCTTGGCACTTTCGTTACCATACAAAAACAAAATAAGATGCAAAGTATTTTCTCAGTTGGGGCCTGAGCATTTGAAAACGGATGAAGGTTTGGAAATATTATTAGATTTTATGAATAAGATCTACCAGCAGGATGACTTATTAAGTGCTTATGCAGCATGGTCTGATTTTGACAAATTTAGAGAGTCGGAAGAAAGTTCCATAGAAGATCACGTGATGGAATTCAGTGGACGATATGCAAGATTGCAAAAGTTCTGTTTAGAAATTCCCCAATCGGTGATGGTGTTCAATTTACTAGACTGTGCCAAAGTATTGAATATGGACAGGATTCTGTTTCAAATGGGAGTTCTGTTTGCAGAAAGATACACACGCTGCTAGAACAGATGTCAGAAGTTCTAAAAAAATTCCTCGGAAAACGTTCCTTTCTGGCAGCGTTCATGGCGCAAATGAGCCATTTGGTGGTAAGACAGAAAATGGAGGATACAATGTTAATGGGGTGGCAAGATCGTTTAGAAACAGGACACAGGTGTTAGTATGAAAGGAGGTTTGTAACTAGAAACAATAAGGACAGAAATACCTTGGACATTTATGACAGGAGAAAAGAATTAGGGAATTACGACAAAAGAAAGAACCCCAGAAATGCCCAGGATGTGGTCAATCGGTGTTTTAGATACAATTCAAAATGCCATTATGTAATGAACTGTCCTAAACAATGTAATAAGGTGTTCAAAATTAAACATGAGACACAAGACGAAGAAGAAGATGGAGATATTGACCAAAGAGAGGGCATTGTATTAGTTACAAGAAGTTTTAGCCCGGTGATGAATGTCTTGGTTGAAGAGTCCTACAACTGTGCAGTGCTAGATAGCGGACGCACATCTACAGTCTGTGGAATAGACTGGTTAAAACGTTACCTGGACTCCTTAAATGACAAGGACCGGAATAAGGTTAAAGAATTTGAGAGTTTCACCAGTTTCAGATTTGGAGATGATAATACCCTAAATCTTTAAAAATGGTAGGGATTCCCTGTAAGATAGCTGGAGTCAATCATTTCATCAGCACAAATGTAGTGTCTAGCAAAATACCATTACTGTTTAGCAGACCATCGATGAAGAAAGTGCAAATGAATCTGGACATGGAAAATGTCATTGTATTTGGAAACTGTGTGGATTTACAATTTATGCAATCTGGACACTACTGTATTCCTTTAATGAAGCCTAACTTTTCTACCAAGGAAATTAAAAATGTTATTAGCTTCAGGGATAGGAATTTGGAAGACAAAAAGCAAATTGTGCTAAAATTGCATTGGCAGTTTGCCCACCCTTTATAGCAAGGATTAAACATTTTGCTAAGGGATGGAGAGGACATTAAAGGGATAACAGCTGGGACTAATATGGTCTGTGGAAAGTTTTATGACAAATAATAAAAGTCTGTCTGAAGGAGTCTGTCTTGGTTTCAGTCTTCATTTCTAAACATCTATTGGAACTTAACAACCGTTAAGAAAAGGTTTTGTCAGGATGAAAAAGGAGAGTTTCTGGTTGCAGATGGGTCAGTAACCAAAGGGTACAGATTTAAAATAATTCACAAATGAACCAGAGGTGATGTGAAAATAATTTTTCTTTTACGTAGCAAGTTTATGAGGGGCATGGACAGGGTGGATAGGGAGGAGCTGTTCCCCTTAGTTGAAGGGTCAGTCACAAGGGGACATAAGTTCAAGGTGAGGGGTAGGAGGTTTGGGGGGATGTGAGGAAAAACTTTTTTACCCAGAGGGTGGTGACCCTCTGGAATGCGCTGCCTGGGAGGGTGGTGGAGGCAGGTTGCCTCACATCCTTTAAAAAGTACCTGGATGAGCACTTGGCACATCATAACATTCAAGGCTATGGGCCAAGTGCTGGTAAATGGGATTAGGTAGGTAGGTCAGGTGTTTCTCACGTGTCGGTGCAGGCTCAATGGGCCTCTTCTGCACTGTGTGATTCTGTGATCTGGAAGGGTGGTGGAAGCAGATTCACTAGTAACTTACAATTGGATATAGACTTAAAGAGGAAAGGTTTGCAGGATTATGAGGTATCATGTCTTTGCAAACAGTCATGATGAGGATCTTCCTCTTTAGAATCCATGCTAACTGTTGTTTGCTGATTGCTGTTGGATTACCCTTCAAGTTTACCCTTGAGGGCTTTCGATCCTTTTAGCTGGAATGGAGGAGAGGCTGGTGAGCTATTCCCTGTCTGTGAGAATGCCACTTACCTCATACAGCTGCCTGTCCTTGTGTGTGGATGACCTCATCGACCTGTCAATAAATCCAATCAGTTACTTTGCTTCATCCCAAACCAACACTGTAAAAACCAATCGGCTATTTGAGCATATATTGTGGAAGAGAGTTCCAAACTTCTCCCACCCTTTGTGTGTAGAAGTGTTTCCTAATTTCACTAATGAAAGATCTGGCTCGAATTCTTAGGCTCTGACCCCAAGTCCGAGACTGCCCAACCAGTGGAAATAGTTTCTCTCTATCGACACTTATCTGTTCCCTCAATATTTTAAACTAGGATCAAATCACACCTTAACCTTTTAAATCCCAGTGAATACAACCCACAAGTATTTAATTGCTCTTTGTAATTTAACCCTTGGAGTCCAGGTATCATTCTGGTAAATCTATACTGCACTACTTCCAAGGCCAATATATCCATGGGGATGTACCCATGGGCAGGGGGGGGAATGTACCTGTGGGGATGGTTGACGTGTTTAACTACAAAATAGGATCTATGGCCAATACTTAACGGAGATGACTGGGTCTCGCCCCCTGCCTGGAGAGCTGATGAGATTCCCGTGTTGCCCCTTTTCAGGAAGGCACAACATATTAGGTAGTGACAGGCCTTTCCCAGGATTTACAACCCTGGGGATGGAAGTCCAGTCTGCCAAGAGCTGCCAGCCAATCACAGGCTGACTGCTCTATTGAATGCAGTACCACTGGGGAGGTGGTAGCGGCTGCTGCTGGTACTACACGTACCCGAGGCCTAGGATTGTTGCTGGATCCCAGGTGAGTGATGATGGGAGTGTGGGTCATGGGGTGGAGGTCGCAGATGAGGGGAATGGGGAGGGTGGTCAGCAGCAAGGCGGGGGGGGTGGGGGGGGGGGGTGTGTTTCACAGTGGGTCCCCTCCATCCTGATGCTGGTTCCCTCGATCACGCACTGAGTGCTTGACAATGAGGTTTCCCTTTCTGGAAGCCCTTAAGCAAACACACTGGGGTTTGCATTTTGGGCTTCCTGCTTGATAAGTCTCTCGCCCATCATTGGGTGAATACCAGCAGTGAGGGGTTAGGCCCTTAAGTGGTCATTCCCACCTTCCACCCTCCTGCCTGATTAAATGCCCCCCTACAAAACTTGCCAAGGGGGAGGACATTAAATTCCACCCCATGTTTTGTTTTTATTTTCTCACTCTTCTGTTTAAATTCCTGCATTGCCTCACCCCTCCCTATCTTTGTAACCTACTCTGGCCCTAAACCCTCTGAGAACTGTTTTCATCCAATTCTGGCCCCTTGTGTATTCCCACCTTCTTCCCACCATTGGTGACCATGCCTCTGGCTGCCAAGGACCCAAACTCAGGAATTCCCTTGCTCTGTATTCCAATCTATTTCATCCTTTAAGACATACCTTTAAAATCTATCTATTTGACCACAAATTCATGAAAAAATACAACCCAATGGGCCCATTGTGCCTGTGCTGGCTCTTTGAAAGAGCTATCCAAACAGTCTCACTAGTCTATTCTTTCACATCAAATTTTTACTCTAATTATTTATCCGGTTCCCTTTTGAAAGTTGCTATTCAATCTGCTCCAGCGGCCCTTGCTGAACAAACAAAATTACAGGGCTACGGGGAAAGGGCAGGAAAGTAGAACTAATCATAACCCTACTGAAGAGCTGGCACAGGCACAATGGGCTGAATAGCCTCACGTGCTGCATCATTCTATAATATGATGTAACGATGCAAAGTATCAGCCATGTCCCCTGCCTCCACAAGAGCTCTTTATTTGTCTAAAATCAGCCCTGTGTTCAAAATACACGAGGGCGGCAGACAAATACGCCCTCACAAATAGCCCATGAAAAATCAACGATGGGGACAAAAAAGTTCAAGAAAGATTGCACCCACACTTTATGGGTCCTCCCCAGTCCAAACGCAGATGAACAATTGCAAGCAACAGTGTCTCATTGAGAGTGGGAAAATAAAAGAGTTTTGAGTGGAGGAGCAACGAGTATGAGAGAGAGAATCTATGAAGAGCCGCTCTTCCAACCATACTCGGTGCCCCAGTTCATCCAATCACAGGTTCCCTCTCTCCCACTCTCGCTGCTCCTCCAGACACAGAATCTATGGAGCAGCTTAGGTGGGAGAGAGAGGTCGTGATTGTAGGAGCGGGAGTGGTTATTCTGGCCGGTCATGCTACCACCATGCAGGGTATTTTTGGCTGTGCCAAAACCAATCAGGTGGAGGGGAGATGAGGGAAAGAAGCCAAAAACAAAAAAGAAGGGAGAAGGCACCTGGAAATGACGTTGGGAGCAGGGCCTGGGAGAGCAGCCACTCAGACTCGTGCTAGCCCAGTCCTGGCTGCCATCCACACAGATGTGAGTGATGGGGAACAAAACCGAAGAGCTCCTGAGATCTGTACTTACTTTCCACATGCCATGTGGTGCTGTTCAGCCATGCCCAGGCCTAGTAACAATCTGCAGTATATCTGTGCCATCAGTTTACGTGCCAGATCCATTTTAACGTTAGCCTCAGCTATCTCTATTTGGTCCAGAGCACTGAGAATAAGGGGAAGCAAAACAGAAACATAACAGCAAAGAGCGATCAGACTAAGCAAGCCCCTCCCATTTTCATTGATCAACCTGGTCTGCCATCTCTTCCTCGATTCCCTCAAGATCAACCCACCCACCTTCTCATCACATTCTTGGAGAACACCTTCCAAACCTGTGACCTCTACCACCTAGGACAAGGGCAGCAGAAACATGGGAACACCACCACCTAGAAGTTCCCCTCCAAGTCACTCACCATCCTGACTTGGAAATATATCGCCGTTCCTTCACTGTCACTGGGTCAAAACCCTGGAACTCCCTTCCTAACAGCACTGTGGGTGTACCTACGCCACATGGACTGCAGTGGTTCAAGAAGGCAGCTCACCACCACCTTCTCAAGGGCAACTAGGGTTGGGCAATGCTGGCCCAGCCAGCGACACCAACGTCCCATAAATTAATAAAACAAAATCTCTCACTTATATACACACATTCCCTCTCTCTTGCATGCACACAAATAAACACTCACACACATTCACTCTCTCACTCACATGCACCCACACACATAAACACTCACTCACATGTGCACTCATGCACACATAAAATCTCTCACTCACATGCACATATACACAGTCACTCCCTCACTCAACACTTATTCTCTCACTCCCACCCACACACACTCTCACTCCCATGCACGCACACACACACCACATGGACTGCAGTGGTTCAAGAAGACAGCTCACCACCACCTTCTCAAGAGCAATTAGGGATGGGCAATAAACACTGGCCTTGTCAGTGATTCTCATATATTGTGACCGAATAAAAATAATATTCCAGGTGTGATCTCAACAAAGTGCCAAATATTTGTAGTAAGACTTGGTACTGTTATACTCCAACCCTTTGTGACAAAAGCTAATATACCATTTGCTTTCCTAGTTGCTCACTGCATCTGCATGTTAACTTTCTGTAGGTTCATGTAGAGGGACACCCAGGTCCTTCCAGTGCAAACATTTCCCAGTCTCTCACCAATCAAAAAATGTTCTGTTTTTTTTTATTTCTCCTACAAAATAGAAAACCACACATTCTCCCACAGTATATTCCATCTGCCGTGTTCTTGCCCACTCCCTCAACCTGCATTTATCCCTCTGCTGCCTCTTTGCATTGTCCTCACAGCTTCCTTTCCTACCTAACTGAGTAATGTCAGCAAACCTGGGTACATTAAACTCACTGCCCTCTTCCACGTTATTGATATGGATTGTAAATATCTGAGGCCCAAGTATTGATCCTTACAGTACCCTGCTACTTACAGCCTGCCAATCCAAAAATAACCCCTTTATTCCTACTTTCTGTCCATTAACCAATCCTCAATCCATGCTCATATATTAGTCCCATCCTTTCTTTCCTCTTTCAGATTTTCCTATGTGAAATGGGGTCACCACAATGCTGGTTGATCATTTCTTTATATCAACTATCATCTCTTTTTTTTTGGATTTGGCTGATGGTTTTACAGCTCAATGTCATTCCTGCCACTAACCCTCCAATTCCCCCAGCCCTGGAGACCGGCAGCGATACACATTGGCTTGCCTGCATTGGGTTATATTACCCTCAGCCCATAAGCCAATTTTTGTGTACCTTATTGCACCTTATTGAACACTTTTCCAAAATCCAAATTCACTACATCTACTGGCTTCCCTTTATCTATTTTGCAGGTTGCAACTTCAAAAATCTCCCGGTAGATTTGACAAACATGATTTCCATTTCACAAATCCATCTTGACTCTGCCTAATCATATTATGATCTTTAAGTGCTCTGTTACCACATTCCTAATATGAGAGGTGTTACTCATCAGTAACTTTTGTTACCTCTTGATCTTATCACCTCCAGTCCTGACAATTACAACGCACTCCTGGCTGTCTTCCCATCCCACAAGCCTGATCTCATCCAAAACCCTGCTGTCCCTATCCTAACTTGCACCAAGTCCCGTTCATGCATCAGCCCTGTGCTCTCTGACCTACATTGGCTCCCAGTCTGGCAAAGTCTTAATTTTAAAATCCTCATGCAAAAATTCCTCCATAGCTTCACCCCCTCTCCCTAGCTCTGTAATCTCCTCCAGCCCCACAGCCATCTAAGATCTCTGCGCACCTCCAAATCTAGCCCCTCGCACATCCCAGATTTTAATCTTTCCATCACTGGTAGTCATGTCTGGACCCTAAGTCTGGAATTCCCTCCCTAAACCTCTCCACCTCTCTACCTCACTTTCCTCCTTTAAGATGCTCCTTAAAACCTGTCCTAGTATCTCCTTATCTGGCTCAGTGTAAAATGTCTTTTGCTAAATGCTCCTGTGAAGATGTTTTGCGATGTTTAAGGTTCTTTATAAATACAAGTTGTTGTTTATCATGTTTTTCAGTCATCTGAGACCAAATAGTCCCAGCCAGGTTTTAAGTCACATTGAGAATGTCTATGACACCCACAGTCAGCTGCCCATCCAGAAGTTACCAATGTTGTTGGAGGCTGTGCCTGGCTTCTGCAGCCAGTCACTGTTTCTGGGGTTCTTTCACAGGTCATCAAAGATTTCCCACAGTATGTTACAGATGGCGGTCTACTTCTGTCTATCTATCACCTCAGCCACATGAGTATAAAAATATTCTCTGCATTTATTAAGGAGCATCTTAACAGGAGAGGGGGAGGCGGAGAGGTGGAAGAAGGAAATTCCAGAGCCTAGGGCCTTGTAAATGGTTTCTTTTCAATTATTCATCCAATTCCCTTTTGAAAGTTCTGATTGAATCTGCTTCCACCACCCTTTCAGGCAGTCCGTGCCAGATCACCAACAACTCACTGTGTAAATGTTTGTTCCCTTATGTCTCCCTCTGGTTCTTTTGTCAATTTCCATCAACCAATCTCTTCTGGTTACTGACCCTCCTGTCACTGGAAATAGTTTCTCCTTATTTTATTCTAACAAAATCCCCTCATATTTTGGAACACCTATTTCAAATCTCCCCTTGGTTACAGACTGTTGGTGATGTGATTCCCAACACCTTTAGCGAGACACTATTTGACAAATTTATTATAGAGTTTTTTGGGGATGTAACTAGCATGGTAGATAAAGGGGAACCAGTAGATGTAGTATACCTGGATTTCCAAAAGGCATTTGATAAGGTGCCACACAAGAGGTTAATAGGCAAGATAAAGGCTCATGGAATTGAGGGTATATATATTAGCATAGATAGAGGATTGGTTAATGGATAGAAAACAGAGAGTGGGCATAAATAGGGCTTTTTCAAGTTGTCAGGCAGTGAATAGTGGAATGCCGCAAGGATAAGTGCTGGGGCCTCAGCTATTTACAATCTATATTAATGACTTAGATGAAGAGGCAGAGAGTAATGTATCTAAGTTTGCTGATGATACCAAACTAGGTGGAAAGGTAAACTACAGGGAGGACACAGAGAGGCTGCAAAGAGATATAGATGGGTTAGGTGAGTGGGCAACAAGATGGCAGATGGATTATAATATAGGGAGGTGGGAAGTTATCCACTTTGGTCATAAGAATAAAAAAGCAGAGTATTTTTTAAAAGGTTAGGAACTTATAAGTGTTGATGTTCATAGAGACTTGGGTGTACAAGGAACACAGAAAGTTAGCATGCAAGTGTTAGCTTTTTTGCGAGGGGATCGGAGTACAAGAATATAGAAGTCTTGCTACAGTTGTACAGGGTTTTGGTGAGAGTGCATCTGGAATACTATGTGCAGTTTTCACCATTCCTTCATCATCACTGAGTCAAAATGGTGGTACTCCCTCCCTAACAGCACTGTGAGTGTACCTACACCACGTGGACTGCAGCAGTTCAGGAAGGCAGCTCCACACCACCTTCTCAAGGGCAATTAAGGATGGGCAATAAAAATGCTGGCCCAGCCAGCGGCACCGACATCCTGCGAGAAAGGTTTTGGTCTCCACATTTAAGAAAGGATATACTTGATTTGGAGGTGGTACAGGAAGGTTCACTGGATTGGTCTCTGGAATGAGGGAGTTGTCCTATGATGAGAGGCTGAGTAAATTGGGCTTATATTCTCTGAAGTTTAGAGGAATGAGAGGCAAACTTATTGAAACCTACAAAATTCTGAAGGAGTTTGACAGGGTAGACACTGAGAGATTGTTTCGTTGGTCAGGGAATCTAAAACATGAGGCACAGTGTCAGGATAAGGGGCCAATCATTTATGACTGAGATGGAGAGACATTCCTTCACTCGAAGGGTTGTTAATCTTGGGAATTCTCTACTCCAGAGGGTTGTGGATGCTCCATCGCTGAAAACGTTTAAGACTGGGATAAATGGATTTTTGGTTCTCAGGGAATTAAGGGATATGGGGAGCAGGCAGGAACATTGAGTTTTTTTTATTCATTCATGAGATGTGGGTGTTGCTGATTAGACTAGCATTCATTGCCCATACCTAATTGCCCTTGTTCAGAGGGCATTGCTGTGGGTCTGGAGTCACATGAAGCAATCCATATCCAAATGCAGCAAGACCTGGACAATATCCAGGCTTGGGCTGACAAGTGGCAAGAAACTTTTATGCCACACAAGTGCCAGGCAATGATCATCTCCAACAAAAGAGAATCTAACCATTGCCCCTTGATGTTCAATGGCATTACCACCACTGTATCCCCCACTATCAACATCCTGGGGGTTACCATTGACCAGAAACTGAACTGGACTAGCCATATAAATACTGTGGCTATAAGACCAGGTCAGAGGCTGGGAATCCTGCGATGAGTAACACACCTCCTGACTACCCAAAGCCTGTCTACCATCTTGAAGGCACAAGTCAGTTGTGTGATGGAATAGTCCCCACATGCCTGGATGAGTGCAACTCCAACAACATTCAAGAAGCTTGACACCATCCAGGACAAAGCTGCCCACTTGATTGGCACCATATCCACAAACATTCACTCTCTCCACCACCAATGTACAGTAGCAGCAGTGTGTGCACCATCTACAAGATGCACTGTAGGAATTCACCAATGCTCCTTAGACAGCACCTTCCACAACCACGACCACTACCATCTAGAAGAACAAGGGCAGCAGACACATGGGAAAACCACCACCTGGAAGTTCCCCTCCAAGTCACTCATCATCCTGACTTGGAAATATATCACCGTTCCTTCATTGTCGCTGGGTCAAAATCCTGGAAATCCCTCCCTAACAGCACTGTGGGTGTACCTACACCACATGGACTGCAGCGGTTCAAGAAGGCAGCTCACCACCACCTTCTCAAGGGCAACTAGAAATGGGCAATAAACGCTGGCCCAGCCAGTGAAGCCCACACCCTGTGAATGAATAAAAAAACATGTAGGCCAGACCAAGTAAGGACGACAGATTTCCTTTCCTAAAGGACACGAGTGAACCAATGGGATTTTACAACAATCGGCAATGTTTTCATGGTTATCACCAGACTTTTAATTCCAGATTTTTATTGAATTCAAATTTCCAAGCCCAAGATCAGCCATGGTCATATTGAATGGCAGAGAAGGCTCAATGGGCTATGTAGTCTGCACCTGCTCCTATTTCTTAGGTTCTTACGACCACACTTACGTCACAAAAGTACCCGGCTTGGACTCCAAATCATACTTAGAAAGAAATGCGGAAAAGTAACTGAGTAAAGTCTTGAGGAATTCATTCAAGTGACAAGTCCTGGAACAGCAAAAGAAAGAGGCTGCATTTTACATATCACGATATAACCAGCAAAAATTCGGAAATGAAAACTGGGAAATTAAAATATTGTTTCATTGGTGAACCTTTCATCAGAATTCTTCCCCTCTCCATCATCCATCCATGTTTTTCTCCATTCCTTTCCCAATAGTGGAAGTATTGTTACTGACTCCCCTGCTCTTCTTCAAATAGTGGCTGTGGCATCTTTTATGACCACTTGATAGAGCAGATGGGGACATGGTTTAGTGTTTCATCTGAAAGACTGCACCTATGACAGTGCAGCACCTACTCCGTGGGTAGCACTGTCACCTCTAAGGCAGAAGGGTGTGGGTTCAAATCCCATTTCAGAGATGAGCCCATAATCTCTAGGTTGACACTCCAGTGGAATACTGAAGGAACGCTGCCCTGTCAGAGATGCAGTTTCAAATGAAATTTTAAATCATAGATACATCTGCTTTCTCAGGAGGATGTAAAAGATCCTATGGCACTATTTGATGAAGATCAGGTGAGTTATCCACAATGTCCTAGCCAATATTTATCCCTAAATCAACAGGCGGTGTTTACCGTTATCCAATAATCTCCAGGCTGGGTTTACCGTTATCCAATAATCTCCAGGCTGTGCTTACTGTTATCCAATAATCTCCAGGCTGTGCTTACCGTCATCCAATAATCTCCAGGCTGGGTTTACCGTTATCCAATAATCTCCATGCTGGGTTTACCGTTATCCAATAATCTCCATGCTGGGTTTACCGTTATCCAATAATCTCCAGGCTGTGCTTATCGTTATCCAATAATCTCCAGGCTGGGATTACCGTTATCCAATAATCTCCAGGCTGGGTTTACCGTTATCCAATAATCTCCAGGCTGGGTTTACCGTTATCCAATAATCTCCAGACTGTGCTTACCGTTATCCAATAATCTCCAGGCTGGGATTACCGTTATCCAATAATCTCCAGGCTGGGTTTACCATTATCCAATAATCTCCAGGCTGGGTTTACCGTTATCCAATAATCTCCAGGCTGTGCTTACCGTTATCGAATAATCTCCAGGCTGGGTTTACCATTATCCAATAATCTCCAGGCTGTGCTTACCGTTATCCAATAATCTCCAGGCTGTGCTAACCGTTATCCAATAATCTCCAGGCGGGGTTTACCATTATCCAATAATCTCCAGGCGGGGTTTACCGTTATCCAATAATCTCCAGGCTGGGTTTACCGTTATCCAATAATCTCCAGGCTGGGCTTACCATTATCCAGGGCACAAAGTAGACCAGTAGGATTTAGGACCTCAACAAGTTATATCAAGTTACACAGGTCATTGACACATACAGTATTTATGCTCCTACAAGCCTCCTCTCACTCCTCTTCAGCTCACCCATCAGCATTTTCTTCTATTCCTTTCTCCATCATATATTCATCTAGAGAACCCCAAAATGCATCAATGGCCAGTAAGGCCCCCACCGCCCCCAAAAAATGCAATACCAGCTTCTGCCTCCCTATCACAGCTGTTGGGTAAATGCTGATGTTTCATTCCACGTCTTGTCCTGGTCAAAACTCACCAAGATTGGGGGCTCTCTGTGCAGGGTTAAAACTCACCAAGATTGGGGGCTCTCTGTGCAGGGTTAAAACTCACCAAGATTGGGGGCTCTCTGTGCAGGGTTAAAACTCACCAAGATTGGGGGCTCTCTGTGCAGGGTTAAAACTCACCAAGATTGGGGGCTCTCTGTGCAGGGTTAAAACTCACCAAGATTGGGGGCTCCCTGTGCCGGGTTAAAACTCACCAAGATTGGGGGCTCCCTGTGCAGGGTTAAAACTCACCAAGATTGGGGGCTCTCTGTGCAGGGTTAAAACTCACCAAGATTGGGGGCTCTCTGTGCAGGGTTAAAACTCACCAAGATTGGGGGCTCTCTGTGCAGGGTTAAAACTCACCAAGATTGGGGGCTCTCTGTGCAGGGTTAAAACTCACCAAGATTGGGGGCTCTCTGTGCAGGGTTAAAACTCACCAAGATTGGGGGCTCTCTGTGCAGGGTTAAAACTCACCAAGATTGGGGCCTCTCTGTGCAGGGTTAAAACTCACCAAGATTGGGGGCTCTCTGTGCAGGGTTAAAACTCACCAAGATTGGGGGCTCTCTGTGCAGGGTTAAAACTCACCAAGATTGGGGGCTCTCTGTGCAGGGTTAAAACTCACCAAGATTGGGGGCTCTCTGTGCAGGGTTAAATCAACAGAATAAACTGATCAGCAGCATCTCTGTGCCTCCTGAGCCATCTCCATGTGCATTTTATCAGTTGCTTTAGTTCGTTGGAAAGTGGGGGGTGGGGGCCAGAGAGACCGAGACTTGGTGCAGTGAGAAAGTACCATTCAGGAACCACCATTTCAGTGACGTGGCCACGTAGCTTGCTGCCCATTGGCTACAATACTGGGCTACAGACCAGTGGTTATGCAACCATAGAATCAAGCAACATAGAAAAAAGCCATTCATCCCATAATACCTATACTGGTTTGTTGAAAGAAATGTCTTAGAATATAAAGCATAGAAACAGGCACTTATTCCAACTAGTCTGTGTTGATGTTCATGCTTTGCTTGAATCTCCTCCCATTCCATCTACCTTATCTCAGCCTTCAACAAGAGAGAAACTCCCCTCGGCATTCAATGACAGTATGTTGCTGAATCCCACCGCCATCATCAACATCCTGGGGAGTCAGCATTGATCAGAAACTAAACAGGACCAGCCATATAAATATTGTAGCTACAAGAGCAGGTCAGAGGCTAAGAATTTTGCCATGAGTAACTCACTTACTGACTCCCCAGAGCCGGTCCACCATCAACAAGGCACAAGTCAGGAGTGTGATGGAATAGTCTCCATTTGCCTGGATGAGTGCAGCTCCAACATCACTCAAGAAGCTCCACATCATCCAGGACAAAGCAGCCCACTTGGTTGACTCCCCATCCACAAACATTCACTCCATCCACCACCGATGCACAGGAGCAGCAGTGTGTGTACCAGCTACAAGATGCACTGCAGCAACTCACCAAGGATCCTTTGACAGCATCTTCCAAACCCACAACTACTACCATCTAGAAGGATGAGGGCAGCAGACACATGGGAACATCACCACCTGCAAGTTCCCCTCCAAGCCATACAGCATCCCGTCTTGGAAATATATCACTGTTCCTTCACTGTCACTGGGTCAAAATCCTGGAACTCCTTCCCTAACAGCACTGTGGGTGTACCTACACCACATGGACTGCAGCGGCTCAAGAAGGCAGCTCACCACCACCTTCTCAAGGGCAATTAGGGATGGACAACAAATGCTGACCTATCAAAATATTAACAACAAGAAATCAAGAGAAACAAAAGTAAAGAAAGAAAGAGAGAGATTTGAGGAAGAGGTAGGGGAGGGTGGGAAAAGGCTGGGGTGGTGGATGATCCCTTTAACCTAACTCACCCACTGGGACACTGAAGGGATGGGGTTCGAGCGAAGCCTGGATCTAGTATCCAACGAAGTCATGGGCCAAGCAGCAAACTCCCCCTATCCCACCATTTGAATTAAAATTATTCCCAGTGTAACTGACAAAGACAAGCAGAAGAACACAGGGACAAACAAAGTGACTGACAAACATGTATAGAAAGAGAGAGAGAGAGAGAAGTGGAGCAGGAGCAAGAGAGGGAGGAAGGGAGAGAGAGGGAGGGAGGGAGAGAGAGGAAGAGAGAGACAGAGATGACTACAGAGAAAGACCGGCAGTTTTATATCACATTTTACCACCTCAGGATGCCCCAAAATATTTTACAGCCAGTGGGGTGCTTTGTTTGAAATGTGGTCACTATTGTAATTAGGAAACATGCATAGAAAGCTTCCACAAACACTAACATGATAATCTGTCAGGGTGTTGTTCAACGGAGGATAACTGTTTGCCATGAAGCTTGAGAAATCTCTCTGCTCTGAATAAGGAAGGACAGAGCAGCAGTAGCACAGCTATAAGGCAGCAAAAAGAGCCAGCCTCTTACCCTAACATCTGCTGAAAAAGCAGTGAAATTCTCAGCGAATCTTTTTCTTTCAATAAATGCAAAGCAGCCTCTGTTAAAGGAAGAACAAAAACATGTTACATCATAATAACCAATATATTGAAGGCAATTAACACAATAACCCTGTTCACAGTCTGCTCCCACCTTCAGATACCCTCTCCCCAGTTGCTTGCTATTCATTTCTCTCTCCCCTATGTCAGTGCAAGGTTTTTTCACTGACTCCGCTCTGATTCCAGATCAACCATGGATTCATTTCTGGGATGATAGTGCCATTCTACAAGGAAGGATTGAGTAGAATGGAGCAGTGGCACCACATCTGGAGTACTGAGTGCAGTTTTGATCTCCAAGAAAGGATATACTTGCCTTAGGGAGGAAACAAGGAAGGTTCACTAGATTGAATCCTGGGGTGTGAGAGTTGTCCTAGGAGGAGAGATTCTGTAGAATGGGCCTCTAGGCTCTGGAGTTTAGCAGAATGAGAATTGATCTCATCGAAATGTATACCATTCTTAGAGGGTTTGACGTGGTAAATGCTGAGAGGCTGTTTCTCCTGACTGGAGAGACTAGACCATGGGGTCACAGTCCCAGGGTAGGGGGTTGGCCATTTAGATGATAAGAAATGTATTCACTCAGAGGGTTGTGAATCTTTAGAATGCTCTACTCCAGTGTTATGGAGATCTTGTGGAGCAGTGGGTAGCGTCCCTGCTCCTGAGCCAAAAGCTCCAGGTTCCAGTCTCACCCCAGGAGGGCCAATGAAGGTATGTTCATAACGTGGCCAAACAGGTTGATTAACAACCTGCAAATCCTTCCAACACATGCCAATGCCACGTGGTAAGAGTGGCAGAGATTCCTGATCGACCATGTGATGGAAAGAACGTTGGTGCCTCTATCACCACCATGCACATTTCCAGATTACATCATGCATGTTGCCACAGCAACCTGGACTCACTAATGATCAGACGACCTGTCTTAGTGACATTGATTGAGGGATAAATATTGGCCCAGGGTGAACTGCCCATTCTTCTTCCAAGTGTGTCCGTGGGATCTTTTACATCCACGGCAGACTTAGTTTAACATTTTATCTGAAAGACTGGGATAATACCGCACTGCACTGGAGCAATAGCCTAGATTAGCTTACACCTCTGGAGTGGGGCTTATATTAGTGACCTTCAGAGACGAAAGTGGTACACACTGAACCATAACTGACACACTTGGAGGAATGCCAGCTCTCGTGGGGGTTAGTGTCTTTGGAAGAGGAATGGAGGCAATGATTGGGAAAAGGGAAACAATGAAAAGTGTAGTATTGCACAGGGCATGCTCACGTTTGACGTCCTCGAGTGTAACATATTGACCTCGTCGATCTTCTGATTTCTGGACTTCTAGTGTGCTTCCCAGAACTTTTCCACTGCTTAATGCTTTCCTCAGCATGGCAATACTGTGCATGGAAATGCCAGTCTTTGAGCTGGTTTCAAAAAAACAAGATATTATTGAGTTGCTAATTTGCCTCTCACCTTCCTGTGCCAACATCAAAGAAAAGAAACAAAATAAAACTGAAAGACAGTGCCTCTGACAGTGCAGCACCCCCTCAGAACCGCATTGGAGTGTCAGTCTCGTATCAGCTAAATCTTAACAAACCTGTTGGCCCAAATGTTAGGATTTTGAAAGGGGTAGTTACAGAGAAGGTGGAGGCATTGGTTTCATCTTTGAAAATTCTTTAGCTTTTAGAATGTCCTCTGTGGATGGGAAGGCCTTTATTCCCCTTATTCAGGAAAGGACGGAGAGAGAATGCCTGACATCAGTGGAAGGGAAAATTCTAGAATCTACTACTGAGGACAGGCAACAGGATACTTGGACAATATCAGTGTGATTAGCCAGAGTCAACACTATTTTTTGAAAGGGAAATCATGTTTGACAAATCTAACAGAGATTTCTAAGTGTGTAACTAGCAGGGTAGACAAGGAGCAATGAATGGGAAAAAAAATTGGATTTTCAGGAAGTGTTTGATAAGGTGGAATATATGAGGTCATTACACAAAACTAGGCCTTTTGGGATTGGGGATAATATATTAGCATGGATTTAGGATGGGTAAATAGACAGAAACAGGGTAGGAAGAAGCAGGTCACTTTTTAAATTTAAGCACAGATATGGGCAAGGTCTACAGTTATTGCCCTTAACTAAGTGGCTTGTGGGGCAATTTCAGAGGGGAGTTAAGAGTTAACCACATTGTAATGGGACATATAGGCCAGATCTGGTAGGGATGGCAGATTTCCTTCCCTAAAGGGCATTAGTGAACCAGATTACAACACTCCACTAACAACCATTACTGATGCAGCTGTATTTTTTTAAATTCTAGGTTTATTTATTAACAGAATTTAAACTCCCCAGCTGTTCTAGTGGGATCTGATAGCGATATCTAAACTACTAGCCCAGAAGCATAATCACTACGCTGGCATTCCCTGCATTTTTAGCTTGGCAGGTCGTAACTAGTGAGCTGTCACAAGGAGCAGCATTCAGCTCTCAGCTAATTTACAATTTACATCAGTGCTTTAGCGGAGAGGACTGAGTGTAACATACCCAAGATTGCTGATATTACAAAGCTGGTTAGGAAAGTAGTCTATGAGGGAAATATAGGAGCAGGCAAAAGGATACAGATAAGTTAAGTGGGTGGACAAGAGGGCAGCAGAAAAAGTATAATGCAGGGAAGTGTAGGAAGAATGGACAAGTAGAATATTCTTTATTTTTTAAGAGATGAGTAAATGTTGTCATCCAGAGAGTTCTGTACAAGAATCACAGAAAGTTAACATACAGGTACAGCAACTAATTAGGAAGAGAAATGGTATTTCAGCCTTTATTGCAAGGGGATTGGGGTATTGGAGCAAGGACATCTTGCTGAAAAGAGAGACATGTTGTCAAAGCTTTTCATCTTGCACTCATCAGGCCAAATACAAGAATGCCAAATTTCAAATGATCATAACAATTTATACTGCAGGAGAAAAGGTGCTGATTGATTGGTAAGTCGACTCCGACTGGCAAAGGCGTTGCCATGGAGAAAGCAAAGGGGAACTATAGGCTCCCTAAGCCCCTGGGTAATTCAAAAAAGGCCCAGGGCTTTTCCTTTAGTTTGTAGAGAACGGGTCCCTGCACATGAATGTACGTAATTTCTACCAAGTGTAAATGAGCCACTTTATGAGCTCAAATTAGTTGTTAGTGTAGCTATTAGCACACTCAGGACTGTTCGGCAGGTGCTGCCCAATCGTGGAGTCACCAACAAGCACCCTTTTCTCCCGTAATATAAATTGTTGTAATCTTTAGCAATTTGGCATTCTTGGTGAGTGCAAAATGAAAAGATTCAGCAACATGTCTCTCTTTTCATCAAGATTCAAGTTCCGTACTACCAATTGGCTGTTGGTAAGGAAGTCTCACTGCAATTAGATAAACCTGGAGTACAATGTGTAGTTTTAGTTTCCATACCTAAGGAAGCATATACTTGCCTTAAAAAGGGTGCAAAGAAGATTCACTAGATTGATTACTGGGATGAGAAGACTGTCATATAAGAAGAGCTTTAGTAGAATAGGTCTATATTCCCTGGATTTTAGAAGAATAAGAGGTGATTTCATGATTTTTTTTTATTCATTCATGGGATGTGGGCTTTGCAGGCTCAGCCAGCATTTATTGCCCATCCCTAATTGCCCCTTGAGAAGGTGGTGAGCTGCCTTCTTGAACCATTGCAGTCTATGCAGTGTGGGTACACCCACAGTGCTGTTAGGGAGGGAGTTCCAGGATTTCGACCCAGCGACAGTGAAGGAACGGTGATATATTCCCAAGTCAGGATGGTGAAGTCAGGATGAAAACATAATATTCTTATAGGGCTTGACAGGGAAATACTGAGAGATTGTTTCCTCTGACTGAAGAATCTAGAACAGTTGCCGGGGGGGGAACAGTCTCAGAATAAGGGGTTGGCCATTTAGGACTGAGATGAGATGAAATTTTTTGAACTAAACTGTTGGGAATTTTTGGGGTTAGAGAGCTCAGTTCATAGATTTTTGGGACCAATGAAATCACAGGGTAAGGGATCGGGTGGGTAAGTGGAGTTCATGTCAAAGTTTAGCTATGATCTTATCGAATGGCGGAGCAGGCTTGAGCAGCTGAATGGCCTACTCCAGCTCCTATTTGATATGTTCTTATTATATCTGCAAGTAACTCACTCACTTCTCAAACCCTTGGTTCAAGGGATCCAGAAAAGTTCGAACTCTGGACAACGGCCTTTTCTCTTTAGTGTCTGGACTCGGCAGCAAACTGCAAAACAGAAACATGGATATTAAAATTGGCAGGAACGACAGCTGGACAGGTGGTGTGCCCTCGGTGTTACAATTAGAAGAAAAGAAAGCACTTGTATTTTTATAGAACCTTTCACAAACTCAGAGTGTCCCAAAACATTTTACAGTCAATAATTAGGAAGTGTAATCATTGTTACAAGATAGGAAGCATCAATAACAACAACTCACCAAGGCTCCTTCAACAGCACCTTGCAAACCCGTGACCTCTACCACCTGGAAGGATAAGGGCAGCTGACACATGGGAACACCACCACCTGGAAGTTCCCCTCCAAGCCAGTCACCATCCTGACTTGGAAATATATCGCCGTTCCTTCACTGTCACTGGGTCAAGATCCTGGAACTCCCTCCCTAACAGCACTGTGGGTGTACCTACACCACACGGACTGCGGCGGTTCAAGAAGGCAGCTCACCACCACCTTCTCAAGAGGCAACTAGGGATGGGAAATAAAAGCTGGCCCAGCCAGCGAAGCCCACATCCTGTGAACAAATTAAAAAACTAAGCTAATTTGCACACAGCAAGCTTCCACAAACAAAGTGTTTGTCTTTGTGATGTTGGATAAATATTCTCACTAACTACTTTTCTACTCATATAGCTCAATTTGGAGGAACCTGTTGGGTTCTTCAAAGTCTCCCACGCCCACGCTTTCTTGGTAAGCTCATTAACATTCTCAGACCTCGGGCAGAATTTTTAGCTCGGCATTCGGGCACATGCCCAACCCGCTCGAGTATAAAACAGTGTCTGATGATGTCGGGCAAGTGATATTTCGGTCGGTAAAATTCGGAGGTGCATCTGCTGACAATTAAGAGGGCATTTAAGCCCCTTAAAGTTCCAATTGTTCCCGATTTTCGAGGTCCGTCCAACCTTTGGGTTGGCGGACGGGCGAATCTGCCAGGCAGACTTTGCGTTTTGATGAAACCTCATCCCAAGAGTGGGAAGAGGTTTCCGTTATTAAATTTTAAAAAAATAAAAACGTTTGGACAGAATTTTCATCATCTATGTGTTCAGGTGACTGATTCTGATGCGTGGACAGTTTTCCTGGATTTTAAAATCTTTGATTGCTTTTAAATTCTTCAGCTCCCTGAGGTAGGTCTCTGCCTTCAGGGAGCTTTTGTTCCATGTGTTCCCCTGCACCCTCGTGTACATCAGCACCCGCCCTCTCACCCAGCCCCCCCGCTCTGGCAGCGCTGAGCATTTCAGTGTGCGTTTCATGCTGGTTGACCATTAATTGGCCAGGCAGCGTGAAATTGAGGTCGGGGGCCAATCGTGGCCGGCGGTCTGTTCCCTGGCCTGCCGATCGCACGCGCCTGCCGAATTAAAAATCCTGCCCTAAGAGACATTAGCATGTCACACTGCATTCCCGTTAGCTGTAAAATTTACACGCGCCCTCTACAGGCAAACCCACTTCATTGTCCCTGCCCAGGAAAAACCTGTAAAAACAGGAATTCCTATAAAATCGGAAGCAACAAAACTTACAACTGCTCTGGTGTACAACCTAAATTTGCCTAAATTCCTGACAGGCTCAACAAAGTGAATCCAGTAAACAGCAACTTGGGTCAGCTGTTTGTGTGTGTGATTTTTTTTTAAATACTGTGCAGAATTCTGTGAATTTCTTTGCCTGAGTGGAGGTCAGAAGTCATTGACCTCCACATTAAATCCACTGGTGCACAAAATGGTCTTGTTGCAATCATAAAGACAGTCGGGTGAATATTCTGTGAGCAAACCAGCAACAGCTCTTCAGTCCCTCACTGATGGGGGGCATTGTTATTGTCCACTTTTTCAACGAAGAATTCTTTTGGAAACAAGGTTACATCTCCTCTTTCAGTAATCTTTTTGTTATAGAGAAAGAACTTGCATTTCTGTAGCACCTTTCATGACCTGAGGACGCTCAGTACCAATGCTTAAGTACCAATCGAGTACCTTTGAAGTGTAATCGCTGGTGTAACTTAGGGAACAGGGCAGCCAATTTCTGCACAGCAAGATCCCAAAAAGAAACAATAGGATAATGATCAGATGATCTGTTTTTGTGATATTGATCAAGAAGGTAAATATTGGTCAGAACAATGAAGAGAAGGGATCTGGCCTGGTAAATTGGACTTCACGTTGGAATTAGTAACTGAGTCAGAAACAATGTCAAATTTCAAGACTGAATGGGAAAGGTGAATAAAGGAAAAGAGGTTAAAGGAGAACTTATATTTCTGTGGCACCTTTCACAAACTCATGATGTCCAAAAGTGCTTTACAGCTAGCAAAATGTTTTTTTTTAAATATAGTTAAGGTTGTAATGTAGGAAATGCGGCAGCCAAATTGCACACAGCAAGCTCCCATAATCAGCAATAAGATAATGACCAGGTCATCTGTACTTGTGATGTTGATTGAGGGATAAATATTGGCCAGGACACTGGGGAGAACCCCACTACTCTTTTTTGAAATAGTGCCAAAGGGTCTTTTATGTCCACCTGAGTGGACAGACCATTTAACGTCTGATCTGAAAGAGACGGTTTCCATACAATAGCAAAACAGGAAATCTTGTAAATACTCAGCCAGTCAGACTGTGGAGGTGACGCTTCAGCTCGATGACATTTTATCCTGACCTTCCATTCAGATCATCAAGCTGAAACATCAGCTCTGTTTCTCTCCATTGATGTTGCCCGACCTGCTGAGTATTTAGAGTCATTTACAGTCATAGAGCCATTTATGGCAGAGGAGGAGGCCATTCGGCTTATTGAATCCATGCCGGCTCTCCACGGAGCAATCCAGTCAGTCTCATTCACCCTCGCCATCCTCACAGCCCCGCATGCCTATTCCCTTCAAGAGCCCATCCAATTTCATTTCGAAATCATTGATCTTCTTCACTTCCACCACCCTCGTGGATAGTGACTTCCGGCTCATTGCCACTAGCTGCATAAAAAAGGTCTTCTTCACATTCCTCCTGCATCTCTTGGCCAAAGCTTTTCCAGCATTTTCTGTTTCTATTTCAGATTTCCAGCATTTTGCATTAGTATTGTCATGGGCCGGGATTTCCTGGCCCCGCCCATGGGGGACCCGAATCGAGCAGGATGGAAAATTTGATGAACCAGCGTAAATTCCAATGACTTTCAGTGGGAAAATCCTGGCCATGGTTTCTGTAGAGATGGTTTCTGCTGAAAATGGATTTGTAATTACACAGATTGCAAAAAAAATCAGGTCAAGTTGTTTAAGAAAGGTCAGTGTGTCACCACAAGAGCTGACACCTGTACTATTTATACAGACAGTGTGAAGAGTCCTTTATCCTTTCATGGGACGGGGGTGTCACTGTCAAGGCCAACATTTGTTGCCCATCCTTAATTGCCCTTGAACTGAGTGGCTTACAAGGTCATTTCAGAGGCAGTTAAGAGTCAACCACATTAGTCACGTGTAGGGCAGACCGGGTAAGGGCAGCAGATTTCCTTCCCTAAAGCACATTAGGGAACCAGATGGGTTTTTACAACAATCAATGGCAGTTTCAATGCCACCATTACTGAGACTAGCTTTCAGTTTCAGATTTTATTAATTGAATTTCACCATCTGCTGTGGTGGGGTTTGAACCCATAACTCCAGAGAACAAAACAGCATAAGATGTCGGAGCAGAAGTAAGCCATTCGGCCTATTGAGACTGCTCCGCCATTAAATGAGATCATGGCTAATCTGATCATCTCAACTCCAGAGCATTAGTTTGGGTCTCTAGATTACTGGTATAGTGACATTACCACTATGCCATCATCTCTCTAAAATACTAAATTTTCCCAGACTCATTCAATGAGCAGTGTTGTAGACTAGCGGCACACTTTCTCAATGCCCAGTCTCTATTACGTTAGCCAATGTCCGAAGGTCAGGTGTATCACAACTGACATCAAGTTCTCAGGTTTAGGCAGTGGCAGGGATCCCACTCATGTCCAGCTACCGCTACTGAAGGTACGCACCTGTAGACATTGTATGAGGGTTACAATGTCTGGGCTGTGATCCCCTCCACAGTCAAAATTCATCGTCTTGGCTTACACACATAAAAGGAAAGAGAAACAGAGTTAATGTTTCAAGTCCAATATGATTCTTCTTTGGAACTGTCATCTTCTTTCGAAGAAGAGTCATACGGACTTGAAGCATTAACTCTGTTTTTCTCCTTCCACAGATGCTGTCAGGCCTCCTGAATTTTTCCAGCACTTTCTGTTTTTATTTCAGATTTCCAGCAACAGCAGTATTTTGCTTTTATTACACATAAAAGGAAAGCTACTTTAATGAGATGAAGGATAGTACAGTGTTCAGTCAGGTTCCACCAGCAACTCCACCTAAGATCAGCCAGTCAGCACAGGTTGACCCCAGGACCCAGTGAGGTCTGGTGTGTACAGTCCTGTATCCAATCATCATCTGGTCAAGCAGGCTCCACCTGTCTGCCTGTTTTGCTTCTGTAACTGGGACAGAGTTAAAGAACCCACACTAAGTTTGATGAAAAGCACAAAACCCTTTTGCTGTCCTGACAGGATTCCTTCCTCAACCTCTATCAACCAAAATAGCAATAAATGAATCAGCCACTCAGTTCACTGTTGTTGGGACTTTGCCATGCTCAAAATGGTTGGTTCGCTTATCGTACATCACAACAGCAGCTGTTCAATAACGCTTCTGGGAGAGGTCATTAAACTGCAATCTAAACAACACTAACAACAACCTGTATTTACATAGCTCCTTTAACAAAGCAAAAACGTCCTAAGGGGCTTCACAGGAGCATTCTCAAACATTGTATGACACTGAGTCCCACAAAGGGATATTAGGACACGTGAGCAAAAGCTTGATCAAAGAGATAGGTTCTAAGGAACGTCTTAAAGGAGGAAAGTCAGGTAGAGAGGTAGAGAGGCAGAGACATGTAGAGAGGGAATCCCAGAACTTGTGGCCCATGCAGCTGAAGGCATGGCCACCAATGGTGGAGCAATAAAAATTTAAGATGCACAAGAGGCCAGAATGAGAGGAGCACAGAGAGCTTGGAGGGTTGTGGGTCTGGAGAAGATTACAGAGATAGGGAGGGGTGAGAAATGAGAATTTTAAAATCGATGTGTTGACGGACAGAAATGAAAACTCTTTCAAACCACACCAGATGATGCTTAGAGACATGAACAGAATCTCTGTCAGTCCTTTCCTGAAATGCTTGACTGAACAACCCTATAGAGGAGGAAGGCTGCAGGCATTATGTGGGACTGAACAAGTCACATACCTGACTAACTCAAGTGTGTTTGTGTCATCCTTCCAGACCCACTGTGCAGGTACTGCTGCAATCAGCTGCAAAATACAAATTGTCCAATTATGAAAAGGAATACATGATAT
The DNA here is from genome assembly GCF_017639515.1 of Carcharodon carcharias. Classification (NCBI taxonomy): domain Eukaryota; kingdom Metazoa; phylum Chordata; class Chondrichthyes; order Lamniformes; family Lamnidae; genus Carcharodon; species Carcharodon carcharias. Next base: position 110,485,775 of record NC_054486.1, read on the forward strand.
TCTCAGCAGGATATCAAAGAATATCCAATCAAAGGTAAGCATATCAGCAGTCCACCCTAGTGTTGCCAACCATCCAGGATTGTCCTGGAGTCTCCAGGAATTGAAGATTAATCTCCTGGGAACTGCTCGGAGCAAAAACCCAGGAGAAAAATCATAGAAATATTAAACAAAATTGAGCTTCTTTCATTTTCTTTCAAACTTTTTGTCTATCAATTATAAAATATTGGAGATGGCAAAAATAGGTTGTTTGACAGCTAGAATTAATCCTATTGGATAACAAAAGCTCAGTTCCATTTCCCTTGGCTATGAAAAGACAGTGCCCCTGGAGGGCAGACCAAAGAAAGCAGTGCCAGGCTGCGGCAATTCGAGGTCGGAGGTCAAATCTACAGTTGGCACCCCCATATACACCATATCCAACATCGCTTTCTATTCAAGTCAATCCTCCCCCGGGGTGTATAATGGGTAAAGAGGATCAGCCCTGGGGGATATAATGGGTGAGGGGCAGTGGGGGGTGGCGCTGGCCTCAGTGTGTATAACAGGTGATTAACCTCCCTGGGATATTTAATGGCCACGTGATATCCTCTGGGGTGTATCACGAGTGACTGTCAGCGTATAACAGCAGCCCTAGGGTGTATAACAGGGTGATCCTCCCTGGGCTGTATAAGTGGTGGGTGATTAACCTTGGAGTTTATTATGAGTGACCCTAGGTTTATCAGAAGTGACTGTGGGTGTATTACGGGTAGTCCCTGCTCTATATAACAAGGAAGATGATCCTCCCTTGGCAGCCACTCTTTGCAATGTTTGTGATATATTACCCATGGCTATTGTGTTCACCTACATAACAGTCACCACCATTCAAGTAAAGTAATTCAAAGAATCCTTTTTATTCCTTCTTGGGATGTGGATTGCTGGTTAGGTCAGCATTTATTGCCCAACCTAATTGCCCTTGAGAAGATGGTGGTGAGCCACCTTTTTGAATCGCTGCAGTCCCTGTGGGATAGGATAGTCCACAGTGCTGTCAGGGAGAAGTTCCAGGGTTTTGATCCAGAGGCAGTGATGGAACGGCGATATAATTCCAAGTGAGAAGGTATATGGCTTGCAGGGGAATTTGCAGGTGGTGGTGATCCCATGTGTCTGCTGCCCTGTCCTTATAGGTGGTAGTGGTTGTGGTTTTGGAAGGTGCTATCTAAGGAGGCTTGGCTTGGTGAGTTCCTGCAGTGTATCTTGTAGATGGTACACACACTGTGCTGCCACTGTGCGTCGGTGGTGGAGGGAGTGAATGTTTGTGGATGTGGTGCCAATCAAGCGGGGCTGCTTTGTCCTGGATGGTGTCAAGCTTCTTGAGTGTTGTGGGAGCTGCACTCATCCTGGCAAGTTGGGAGTATTCCATCACACTCCTGACTTGTGCTTTGTAGATGATGGACAGGCTTTGGGGAGTCAGGAGGTGAGTTATTCTCTGCAGGATTCCTAGCCACTGACTTGCTCTTGTAGCCACAGTATTTATATGGCTAGTCCAGTGCAGTTTCTGGTCAATGGTAACTCCCAGGATGTTGATGTTTGGGGATTCAGCGATATTAATGCTGTTGAATGTCAAGGAGAGATGGTTAGATTCTCTTTTGTTGGAGATGGTCATTACCTGGCACTTGTGTGGCACAAATACTACTTGCCACTTTTCAGTCCAAGCTTGAATGTTGTCCAGGCCTTGCTGCATACAGTATCTGGAGTTGAAAATGGTACTGAACAACTTGAGTTCAGCTCTTTATTTCATGTTTGGACCAAGGCCGTAGAGGTCCAGAGTCAAGTGGCCCTGGTGGAACCCAAACTCAGTCGGTTATTGCTGAGTAAATGCCGCTTGATAGCACTGCCAATGACAGCCTCAGACATTACAATGTGAGTATCTTTTAACAAAGGCAAGCGCTGTTTTTTTTATGAGTCCTTTTTCTAAGACATTGCTACACAAGAGCTCAGGGTCATGTAGTCTTCGGGTAAAGTGGGATGAGAGGAAAGGATATAAAATTAACAGGTACAAAGACCTCAAAAAAGTCAATCTTCATTTTACAGGCACCCAGTCTACTCTCCTTTTATGTAACACAACGGTTTATATTATTTGTAAAAATTGAAGAATAAAGATTTATATTTCTGTAGTGCTTATCACAACCCCAGGATGTTCCTAAGTGCTTTACTGCCAATGAAGCTGTAGCTACTGTTGTACTGTAGGAAATACAGCAGCCAATTTGCGCACAGCAAGCTCTCACAAACTGCAACGTGATAATGATCAGATTTTTTTTTGGTTGAGGGGTAAATATTGGCCAGGAGACTGGGGAGAACTCTCCTGCTCTTCAAAATAGTACCATGGCATCTTTTACATCCATCTGAGAGACCAGATGGCATTGCGTTTTAACATGTTATCAAAATACAGGACCTCCAACAGTGCAGCACTCCCTCTGTACTGAACTGGAGTGTCAGTCTGGATTACGTGCTCAAGGCTCTGGAGTGGGACTTGAAGCAGAAAAGTAAAGTTGTCGGGATACATGAGATTCTCTGCAGAATAGCCTGAGGCTGGGAAATTGAAAATTGAAGCATTACAATGCACTACACTTACACGAGGGTGTAATTACAGCATGACAAGTTTACATAGGGAGTTTCCATTATAAATGTGGCCAGAGGAACTTATGGGAACACATGAACACATGAATCCAGCCTGACCCACACAATGCTGGTACATTGAACTTGAACTCCCCACACCAACCAAAGCCATGTGATTGTCTGGAAGTAGTGAAAAAATCCATGTATGTGACTGTTTCTTCTCCCTAATATTTTCTAATTGGAACAATCAGTCAACTGCATCACAATTTATTCCTGTTATTGTCTTATAAACTTAATCAAATCGCCCCTTTATCTTCACTTCTCTAAACTCTTTTACCCTACTTTGATAACTAAGATGCTTTACTGGAGACTTGCCTACTCGCCCTCCTCTGCACCCTTTCCAAGTCTCCAGATCACGCACCATGCGAGGACATCACAGCTGGACCCTTTCCATCAGCTCCTAACCCTAATCTGCACCAGGTGGACTGCAGGGGTTCAAGAAGGCAGATCGCACCACCTGCTCAAGGGCAGTTAGGGATGGGCAATAAAAAAAAACTATTCCAAGTGACATCTCACCACGGTTACCGGGTTTAGGTTTTAAGATTAGGGTTAGGGTTGGTGATTAAGGTTAGGTTTTAGAGTTAGGGTTAGCGATTTGGATTAGGTTTTAGGGTGAGGGTTTAGGGTTAAGGTTAATAGTTAGAGTTAGTCTCACGGTGTTGCGAGTAGAGCAGATGGTTAGGTTTTAAACCCGCTGTTTTTCATTAAGGTGGATCGATAACAGCCCGCTAGTGACATCGCCAGTTGTGGAGCGGAGTGAGAGAGCGAGGAGTCTCCTCATCGGGAAGGGTTACCCCCAGCTCCTTCCCCACTCGCCTCGGCCTGCCCTGCGGCTCCTCTCGGAATACTTTCCCTCTCGCTCACCTTTTCCAGATTGAGGTGCCCGTCCATCCCTCCCAGGCAGGCAGCAGCCGCAACTCCAGACAGCCTGTTGTTTACACCGGTATCCTGGCAACCGCTGTGAGTAACAATTCCAGCAGCGCAGTCAACTCTGAGAGCGCAGTGTGAGTACCCAGCGGGGATTGACAGTAATAACCTCCCCGCCTCGGGGATTGAGTGATAACCCCCGGGGTAGTGGGGGTGGGGGTGGAGGTGAAAGTAACACCACCCCCCCTACCCCTTAACCACCCCCACTCCCCCTCTCCCCCCAAATCTCCAAGTAATGAGTAACCCCGGGAGCGGGGAGCAATGAGCTCAGTGAGTAACCACCGGAGATTGACAGTAATAACCCCAAGGGGAGAGTAACCCACCCCTCACCGCCCCCGGATTGAGTGATGACCCCAGGAGAGAGTAGAGTAAACCCCTCCCTCCCTGGGAAAAAGTAACACCTCTCCCGCACCCACCCCCACCACCCCCCCCCCCCCCCCCCACCACACACACACCCCCAACAGGGATTGAATAATTACCTCAGGGAGAGTACCTGGGGCGAGAGCAACTCCAGGGATTGCGCGAGTACAGAAACAGGATTTAATCAGATGAATGAGTGGCTGGCAAGATGATGCGGGGGCGGGCTTTAGTTCCTTGGGGTATTGAGACCAGGTCTAGGGGAGACTGGCCTGCACAAACTGGACAGGTTGCAGCTGAACAGAGCCAGGGACTGAGTTCCTTACTGGGTGTTCTGCTCGTGCTGATGGGGAGGGTGTGGGAATCAGGAAATAATACTTAAGAGGAATAGCAAGGTGCACAGAATACTGGGAAAAACAGCTAGCACTAGGTTAGTGAGCAGTAAGTTAATATGTGGGGTCAGAGTAAAGGAGAAGTTATAGAGTCTAATCAGGGTTACAGTGCATATATGTGAATGTACAGAGTTGTGGTAAATAAGATTGGTGAGTTACAGGCACAGATTGCCATGTGATAGCTCAAAGAAGGGCAGGACTGGGTGTTAAATATCCCTGGATACAAGATGCTCATGAAAGATAGGAATGGAAGAAAAGGGGGAGGGGTGGGTGTATTAATAAAGGCAAGCATTGCAGTGCTGGAGAAAAGATGTCCCAGAGGGTTCAAGGACAGAATCTATTTGGCTACAGCTAAGGATTAAAGAAGGTGCAACAATATTGCTTGATGTAGTCTATATGCCACCAACAAGTGGGAAGGATGTCGAGGAACAAATTTGCAAAGAAATTACAGAGAAGTGCAAAAATTATAACAGTAATTATAATGGGGGACTTTATCCAAATATAGACTGGGATCATCATAATGTAAAGGGTAGAGCAGGGCAAGAGTTCCTAAAGTGTGTTCAGGAAACTTTTCTTCAGCAGTATGCTTTCAGTCCAATGGGGAAGGAGGCATTGCTAGACCTGAGGTAGGCCAGGTGGATCAAGTGTCAGTAGACGAACACTTAGGGGACAGTGATCTTTGTATCAGAAGGTTTAGGGTAACTATGGAAAAGGACAGAACAATCCGGAATAAGAATAATTAACTGGGAGAAAGCCAAATTCAGTCTGTTAAGAGCAGATCTGGATAAACTGGAGTCAAAGGGTGGCAGGAAAAACAGTAGCTGCTCAATGGGCTATCTTAAAAAAAAGGTTCAGGCACAGTCAAAGTATATTCCTTCGAAAGAGAAAGGTAGGGCAAACAAATCCAGAGCTCCCTGGATGACAAAGGAGATAGGGATTAAAATAAAGAAGAAAAAGTGTGCCTATGACAGGTGTCAGGTAGAATATACAATTGAAAACCAAGCTGAATGTAGAAGTTTCAGAGGAGAGGTGAAGAAGCAAGTAAGTGTGGCAAAGAGGGAGTATGAAAAGAGACTGGAACTAACATAAAAGGGAATCTCAAAGTCTTCTATAGGCATTCAAATAGTAAATGGGCGATAGAGGAGGAGTAGGGACCAATAGGGACTGATTAGGGACAAAAACAGGGTTTACACATGAAGACAGGAGGCATAGCTGAGGTACTAAATGAATACATTGCGTCTATCTTTATGAAGGAAGCAGACACTAACCAGGCAACGGTAAAAGAGGAGGTAATTCAAACACTAGATGGGTTGGACAGGTAAGGCTTGTAAGCACTGGAGTTTAGAAGGGTAAGAGGTGACTGGGTCGAAACCTTTAAAATCCTGAGGGGTCTCAACAGGGTGAATGTGGAGAGGGTGTTTCCTCTTTTGGGAGAATCTAGAACTAGGGGTCACGGTTTAAAATTAAGGGGTCGCCCATTAAAGACAGAGAATTTTTTTCTCTCAGAGGGTCATGAGTCTTTGGAACTCTCTTCCTCAAAAGGTGGTGGAAAGCAGAGTCTTTGAATATTGTTAAGGCAGAACGAGATAGATTCTTGATTAACGAGGGGCTGAAAGGTTATCAGGGATAGATGGGAGGTTACAATCAGATCAGCCATGATTTTATTTAATAGCGAAGCAGGCTTAAAGGCTTTCCCTTTGGCCTGGCTGCAGCCCATTCATGTCCAGTTACTCATCACATGGTAATCCCAACTCCAAAGCTGTCCCTAAGCCATGTGCAGTGACAGTATCTGAGCTAGCGGCTGAGTGTTATGTGGGAGTCCAGATAGTGAGTGTTGGCTACTCGTTCATGGTGGATGGTGACTACAGTAAACCTACATGAAGCCTCACCTCACCTCCAAGCATCCTCACTGGATACTAATTAGGATTTTCTTAGCCTTAAGTTGTTAACACCAATTATAGTGCCTTTCATGTCACCTTCTGCTTAGGTTACTTAACTCAGTGGAGTAGGAATTAAAACACATATAAAAGTAGCAACTTCTTCAATTATGTCAGGTCCCATCTCTAGAAACTCTGCTCCAGACAGCACTGAACTAAGGTTGTCTTTATTTTTTTTGTTTTTTTTTAAAACGTTTCACATCTGGGTTAAATGCAATGAATCAAAATACATGTAAACAAAAAAAACAACAAGAATTTTTGTTAAGCAAAAAACAGAATACTGTGGATACTGGAAAACTGAAATAAAAACAGAAACTGCTGGAAATACTCAGCAGATCTGGCAGTATCTGTGGAGTGAGAAACAGAGTTAATGTTTCAGGTCGATGACCTTTCATAAGAACTTAGAAAAGTTAGAAATGTAATAGAATGCGTGTTTCTGATTTGCTATTATTTACACTTTCAGAGAGCAGTACCCCTGCTCTAGGCACGTCTTTTGTTGCTATCCCTTCCCCTTCACCACTCCCTCTGGCCCTGGAAGACTCACTCTTCTGTTATTCAATCTCTCCTATCTTCCCCCCTATCACAGACCTTCCTTTGTTCTTGTCCCACCCACCCTTGCTCAAAACCTATGACATCTCTAACTTTTTCCAGTTCTGATGAAAGGTCACAGACCTGAAATGTTAACTCCTTTTGTCATTTCCACAGATGCTGCCTGACCTGCTCAGCGTTTCCAGCATTTTGTTTTTATTTAAGGATTTTTGTTTAGTAAAATAAATAAGGAACACAGAAATAGTTGAAGATAACAGACAAAGTTTTACATCCACAGACAGCTATCACATTCTTATAACCAGTTAACTATAATGTTTTGCAGCAAAGCTATACTTTCATCTAAAACATGCTGTTGTAAAGACAAGTAACTTTGATCTCTGCAACTTATCGTTGTTCCACAAGGAACAATGAATAACATTGCTCCATTGCATTACACAGAAGGTTTAGATCTATTCCAACAGTTTCATGAACACATGCAATACTCTTATTGCAGCAGTCCACAGATTGAAGCTCAATCATTAAAGGGGTGTAGTTAATGTTCTCCAACAGTACAGAAGGGTTACAATTCCTCTGACACCATAATAAAGAACGGATGTAGTTCCTCTTCCCCTTCCAGAAATACAGTAAAGCTGTAATCCCTCCACCAATAGTTCCCACTCCCTCAATAAAAAGGCCTCTGTCCCTCCTCCCCATCAGTTGTTTTACAAGTGATGAGACTATGTAGAAGCAAAATTTTTCTTTACTGCACATTTGCCAAGTTGTGACTGAAAATGATGGCATCTTTTTTATTGGTTATTTAAATGTTTTCCCCAAATTAAGCTAACAATACATTCCTTATTCTGTTAAGGGACAGGGTTCCACCAAAAGAAGTTGTGGGTTCATTGTGGTGGGATCTCTACTGATTGTATTCATTCTTCCCTTATCTGAATCCACTCTGTTTGATAACTGTGCAAATTTCATTAGAATAAACACATGTTTAAGTTTGTGAAGAAACCCATTGAGAATTAAAAGTGGAAAGACAATGGGCCGATATGGATCATAATCGGGTCATGAACTCTGGTAGTTAATCTACAATAAGCTAATGCTCCTCAGATATTTCACACTGCAAGATAACTAAACTGTTGAGTAACTTGTCAATGCACTATCACATATTCCCTCCTTCCTTCTACAATACTGAACTGATCTGGAAACTAAGCAGCAGTTAGTAACTCGAGCCAAACGTCTTAAAATTTTCCAGTGTCCCTACCCACTTCACTCAGTCAACTTCTTCAATTGTGGGTCCAGACACATTGCCAGGGGCGGAGCTACTGCCAGGCCCTCCAGGCACGCCAGCACAAGGACATCGAAAGAATTTGGCTATTGGCTTGCAGACTTTCTCCAGCTCTTTCTGCTGGTGCTCATACTCTTCCTTCTCTGCTGTCTGGTTTCTTTCTAGCCAGCTGAGGACCTCCTGACATTTCGCAAGGATACTACTCTTTTCCTGATCAGTGACTTTTCCTTTCAACTTCTCATCTTGTAAAACCTGCTTCACGGTGTATACATAGGTCTCTAGGGCATTTCTGACAGTCACTCTTTCTCGGTTAGACTCATCCTCCATCTTGTAGCGCTCCGCATCCTGTACCATGTGCTCAATCTCCTCTTTGCTCAGCCGTCCCTTGTCATTGGTGATGGTGATCTTGTTTTCTCGACCTGTACTCTTGTCCACAGCTGAAACATTCAGGATGCCGTTGGCATCTATGTCAAAGGTCACCTCTATCTGTGGAATTCCACGGGGAGCTGGTGGAATATTAGAAAGGGCAAACTTGCCAAGCAGATTGTTGTCTTTGGTCATTGCCCTCTCACCCTCGAAAACCTGAACAAGGACACTGGTCTGATTCTCTGAATAAGTGGTGAAGGTCTGAGTCTGCTTGGTGGGGATAGTAGTGTTTCGTTTAATGAGGGAAGTCATGACACCACCAGCTGTTTCAATACCTAGAGACAGGGGAGCAACATCCAACAACAAGAGATCCTGCACATTTTCAGACTTATCACCTGTTAAAATAGCCGCCTGTACAGCAGCACCATAAGCCACAGCTTCATCTGGATTGATGCTCTTGTTCAGCTCCTTCCCATTGAACAAATCTTGAAGCAGTTTCTGGATTTTAGGGATCCTCGTGGAGCCTCCTACAAGAACAATGTCCTGAATCCGAAACTTGTCAATTTTTGCATCACGAAGGGCTTTTTCAACAGGCTCCAGTGTGGCCCGGAACAGATCATTGTTCAGTTCCTCAAACCGGGCCCTTGTGATGGATGTATAGAAATCAACCCCTTCGTACAGAGAGTCAATCTCAAGGCTGGCTTGTGTACTTGAGGAAAGGGTCCTCTTCGCACGCTCACAAGCCGTACGCAGACGTCTTACTGCTCGCTTGCTCTGAGAGATATCCTTCTTAAATTTCCGTTTAAATTCCTCAATGAAATGGCTTACCATGCGATTGTCAAAATCTTCTCCTCCCAGATGAGTATCTCCAGCAGTGGACTTGACTTCAAAGATACCGTCCTCAATGGTAAGAACAGAAACATCAAATGTTCCACCTCCCAAATCAAAGATGAGGACATTGTGCTCACCAGATCCTGCTTTGTCTAGTCCATAAGCAATGGCAGCTGCAGTTGGTTCATTGATAATCCTCAGCACATTTAAAGCAGCAATGGTTCCAGCATCTTTGGTCGCTTGTCTTTGGCTATCATTAAAATAAGCTGGCACAGTGATTACAGCATTCCTCACGGCAGTGCCCAGGAATGCTTCTGCGATCTCCTTCATTTTGGTGAGCACCATCGAGGAAATCTCCTCAGCAAAGAAAGTCTTCTGTTCTCCTTTGTACTCCACCTGAATTTTGGGTTTCCCTCCATCATTAATCACTGGGGAAAGATGAATGAAGACATTTTTAATAAGCGAAATGTCAAATGAACACACTCTTTCGTTCCAGTTCTTAATAAGAATAATTGTAATCTCCCAATGTCAAGTACCTCCCCTTACAGGACAAGTGGTAAGACATGCTCACAGCCCTCCCCTGCCAATTTTAATCTATAACCATCTGAACACGGTGTGGCCAAGAAAGGCCTCACGTTCTGGCATCTTTGACTTTCCCTCCCTTCCTTGGGCAAAGCAATTGGTCGTCAGAGAATAGGTGCTAACAGCACAGATGTTGCAATTTGGCCCATTATGTATGTGCTCTTTCCTGTAGCAGTCCAAAACTAATTTTACTGTCCTGCGTTCTCCCTCTGTATAAACTCAGCTTCAAACATTTATATATTTTTCCTTGAAAAATGTAACAGTGTCTGTTCCAGCCAGTTATTTGTTTATTCCCTCTAACAACTCTCTGCATAAAGAATCTTCACAACATTTCTCCTCGTTTTCACTGGCTGGTGTAAATTGACACTGACTCCTAAGCCAGTGAAAATAGTCCTTCTCTACTCACTTAATCAGCATCTGTTAAGTCTCCTAGCATCTTATGTACCTGCACTCACACTTTCAGGGAATCATGCATTTTAAGCCAGAGCATTTTTCCAGATCCATCAGCATCTATCCGTCAGTGTAAAGTTCCATTCCTGTTTTTTCCTTCCAAAGTGTATCATTTTGGAGTTCCACATTAAAATTGCATTTGTCACTAATCTGTCTATGTCCTGCTAAACTCTTTATAGCCCTTGCTATTTGAAAAACTCTTATTGTTGTATCATCAGCAAATTGTGATCCCTATGCCCAAGTTCAAATCACCTACGTAGACAACAAGAAACAAGAAAGTGAACCTTGCACTGGTTCCTAAGGTACACTACTTCCAACTCTTCTCCAAAGTAAGCAACCAGGTCTTTCTCTCCTGACCATCAACACATTTTCTATCCATGGTTCATTTCTTCTTACACCATGTACTTAACATTTTGCAACAAACTCCTGTGGGACATCTAATCATCTGCTTTCTTAAAAATCCATATAGATGTCAATATTTATTGTATCGTTTTCCCATTACCTACTTGTCACTGTTTCAAGAACTGTAGGGATCCTTATAATTTCAGCAGAAACCCCAGAGAAAGAGGGGAAAAAAGACTGGAGTGGGAGAAGTGGAGGAGAGTGGAAGAGGGATGTTGAGAGGTGAAAAGGAGAGAGGGAAAGGAGGATTGTCTAGGAGAAAGGAAATGAGAAGGTTTACCTTTTGTCTACCTTGTATTTGAGAGGCTGACTGTCTTTAATGCCCAGATCATGTATTACACTGTTTCCTGAAGGCAAAATGTGGGGTGGAGAAGGAAAGAGCATTATTCACCTTTCTGTATTGCACTGTTGCTGTCTTTTGTCTTTTTAATGTTTCCAAGCATGCATACTATTTTTTGGTTATGTGATCCAGTTATGTCATGCCACCTGAAGATGCAGTATCAATGGAATGTTACCACCACACAAGATCTTTAATAACTATACTGGTGTTCATATCAGGTACGGGATCTATCACCAATGACGGAGCTACCTTGAGATGACCAAGAACCAATGCCAGAAGAGACTTATCGTGGAAAACCTCACATCTCACAGCATGGTTCACCATGCCTTCCAGGAGTCATCAGAATCACTGTAGCCTTGAATCTCTTCACTTTGGGCTCCTTCCATAGATTAGCTGTGGACCTTGGTGGTGTATCGCAAGCAGCTGCTCACGATTGCATCTCACAAGTTACTCATGTCCTCTTTACAATTCATCCAATTCCATACACAGATTGCCTCCCAGGCACAAAGGGTTTCACCTCCATCGTGATATTTGTGCAGGTTTAGGGCATCATCGATTGAAGCCATGTGACTATCAAAACACCCAATGCCTGGTTTGTGAGATTCATCAACAGGAAGAGCTTTCACTGTCTCAGCGCTCAACTGGTCTGTGGCTACAACAAGAGCTTTGTACGCTCGCTTTCCTGGCAGCTGTCATGACTCCTTCATTCTCCTCCAGTCCAGAGTGCAGCAACTCTTAATTCCACCACCTAAACTCTGTGGGTCAATTCTAAGTAACAAATGATAGCCCTTGAAGAGATGGCTACTTACCCTCTGCAAGAACCCAACACAGAGGCAGAAGCATTACAACCATAGCCATCTGCTCACTAAGACAACGACTGAGCAGGCCTCAGGCTTCCGAAGATGTGATTCGGGTGTCTGGACCGGTCGGGTGGCACCCTGCAGTACACTCGTGTGAGGATCTCCTGCATGGTGGTGGCCTGCTGTGTTCTCCATAACATGGCCCTCCAGAGAGGCGTGGACCTTGAAGAGCGTGAAGCACTGGAACAGCACAGCTTATAGGAAGAAGTGGAGAAGGAAGAGAAAGATGAAGGACATAGAGTTGCACAGTGAGTTGGCAAAAAAAATCCTTTAGGATGTCCTGCGATCACTGTATACGTGCAGATGGTTTATTTAAATTGTATCAAACATTCATCACTGATTCATCACACCAATTCTGGTGTAGATACAAATCAACCAAAACACTGTATCTTAAAACACACAAAGTCTTGTTCCCCTATCACTCCCTGACCTACACTGACTCCAGGCCAGCAACATCTTAATTTTTAAATTCTCATCCTTGTTTTCAAATCTCTCCATAGTCTTGCCCCTCCCTATCTCTGTAATCTCCTCCAGCCACACATCTTTCCGATATCTCTGTGCTCCTCTAATTCTAGTTTCTTGAGCATCCCTGATTTCAATCGCTGCATTGTTCAGCTACCTGGGTCCTAAGCTCTGGGATTCCCTCCCAAAACATCACCACCTCTCACTCTACCTGCTTTCCTCCTTTAAGACTATCTTTAAAACACACCTCTTTGACAAAGCTTTTTGATCATCTGACCTAATATTTCTTTATGTGGCTCAGTGTGAAATTTTGTTAGATAAAATTGCCAGGACATTTTACACCACAATAAAGACACCATATAAATGCAGGTGGTTGTTATGGTGCTATATGAATCTAAGAGGTTGTTTGGCATTGTGTAAATACAAGAGGTTCTTAAGGCGCCATGTAAATGCAGGTGGTTGCTAAGGCACCATATAAATGCAGGTGGTTGTTAAGGCACCATATAAACTCTGGAGGCTAAGGCGCTATATAAATGCAGGTGGTGGTAAAGGCGCCATATAAATTCTGACGGTTATTAAGGTGCTATATAAATGCAGGTGGTTGTTAAAGCGCTTACATAAATGCAGGTGGTTGTTAAGGCGCCAGATAAATGCAGGTGCTTGTTGCTGGCTAGAGTTGCCGCCTGCCATTTCATGCCCTGGGTCTCACCCCCCCATCCCATCCTCACCCCGCTCACCGGTGAATGGCCAGAGCTTCATGTCGGTCTGCACTATCGGGTCGTCGAAGGTGCGGCCGATCAGCCTCTTGGCGTCGAAGACGGTGTTGGTGGGGTTCATGGCCACCTGGTTCTTGGCGGGGTCGCCGATCAGGCGCTCGGCGTCGGTGAAGGCCACGTAGCTCGGGGTGGTGCGGTTCCCCTGATCGTTGGCGATGATCTCCACCTTGCCGTGCTGGAAGACGCCGACGCACGAGTAGGTGGTGCCCAGGTCAATGCCGACCGCCTGCGAGCGGCCCGCCATGGCGCCGGGATAACGGGCAGGCCGAGCTGAATGTGACGGGGGGGGTGGGGAAGGGGGGGAAAGGGAGCGGGAGCGGGCGCCACGCGGCTGTCCGTTTCTCTGCTCGAGCTCTTTATATCCAGCCCGCCGCCATTTTAACTTGCCGCTTCACACCCCGTCTGGCCAATCAGAGCACAGCATTTTGTACAGCCGGGCACGTGGGGGAAAGACGTGTCCGGACCGCCAGCCAATCCGGGCACAGTGCTCCCCCAACCTCGCGAGGGGATTTAACGTCGCCTTGCGCTGCGGCCGGCACGTGGGCCAACGGCGCTTGCGCGTAAGGCGCCGAGCTCCGACCAATCAAGACAAAGGGGGTCGCGCACGGGCACGTTGCATTGGAGCGGACGAGGAGGGCGGGGCCAAAGCGTCTTAACCACCAACGGCCAGCGGCACGTGCTCCGCAGGGCCGGCCCCACGTAGAGCGGTGCCTGAATTTGATTGGCAGCTCAAGGGGCGGTGTCATCCCTTGATTGGATAGCCAGCTGACCAATTAGAAAAGCAGACCGGGCGGAAGGCGGCAGTTTGAATCGTTACATTTACTGCTGGATACAAAGGCCACGTGTGCAGTGGATGTGTGAAATGGACAGAAATGGTGCATTTTCCACTGAACCTGCTGATTCCCCCAGCTCCATGAGCATGTCTACACTCCAATAGTTCACCAAAGAGAGCGATAGAAAAACACACCTTGGAAAGTATTTTGTCCTTGGAGGGGTTGTTGCATTGATACCCGAACCCCAAGGTATGAGGAAAGTTTAAGCAAACTAGAGTTGTATTCACTGACATTTAGAAGTGAGCTCAAACTGTGGATAACAGAATCAGAGAACGGTTACAGTACAGGAGGTCATTTAACCCATTGTGTCCGCACCAGCTCTCTGAATGAGCTATTCCCTTCCTGCCACTCCCTGGAACCCTGCACATTCTTCCTTTTCAGATAACAGTCTAATTCCCTTTTGAAAGCCTCGATTGAACCTGCTTCCAGCACACTCCCTGGCACTGTATTCCAAAGCCTAACCACTTGCTTTTTTCTCAAGTCACTTTTGCAAAATACTTTAAATCTGTGCCCTCTCGTTTTCAATCCTCTCATGAGTGGGAAAGGTTTCTCCCTATCTCCTCTGTCCAGGCCCTTCATGATTTTGAACATCTCTATCATATCGCCTGTCAGCCTTCTTTTCTCTAAGGAAAACAATCCCAATTTCTTCAACCTATCTTCATAACTGAAGTTTCTCATCCCTGAAACTACTCTCTTGAATCGTTTCTGCACTCTCTCCAATGCCTTCACATCCTTCCTAAAGTATAGCACCCAGAACTGGACATAATACTCCAGCTGAGGCCAAACTATGTCTTATACAAATTCAACATAACCTCCTTGCTCTTGTACTCCATGCCCCTCCATCCATTAATCACTACTAAAGCCTAAGATACTATATGTATTTTTAAACTTCTCTCTCAGCCTGTCCTGCCAGCCTCAAAGACTGATGCACATGTGCACATAGGTCTCTCTGCTCCTACACCCCCTTTAGAATTGTACCCTTTATTTAATATTGTCTCTTCATATTCTTCCTACTAAAATCAACCATTTCATATTTCTCTGCATTGAACTTCACCTGCCACCTGTCAAGCCATTCCCCCAACCCATGTCCCTTTGAAGTTCTACACTATCCTCCTCACAGTTTACAATTCTTCCAAGTTTCATATCATCAGCAAATTTTGAAATTGTGCCCTGTACACCAAGGTCTAGGTCATCTGGTTCATTAATGTCCTTTAGGGCAGGACATCTGCCGTCCTTACCCCAACTGACCTACATGTGACTCCAGACCCATTGCAATGTGGTTGACTCTTAAATGCCCCCTGAACAAGGGCAATTAGGGATGGGAAATAAATGCTGGCCTAGCCAGCAACGCTCAAATCGCATGAACAAATAAAAATGTATATCAGGAAAAGTAAGTGTCTCAACACTGACCCCGAGAGAACTCCACTATAAACCTTCCTCCAGCTCTAAAACATTCATTAACCACTACCTTTGGTTTCCTGTCACTCAGCCAATTTCGTATCCATGTTGCTACTGTCCCTTTTATTCCATGAGATATAACTTTGTTCACAAGTCTGTTGTGTGGCACTGTATCAAATGCCTTTTGGAAGTCCATGTACACATCAACAGCATTGCCCTCATCAACCTTTTCTGCTACATCTTCAAAAAAAACTGCAGCAAGTTAGTTAGTTTTCTCTTAACAAATTCATATTGGCTTTCCTCAATTAACCCATATTTGTCCATGTTACTATTAATTTTGTCCCTACTTATTGTTTCTTGAAGTTTCCCCCACCCCTGAAGTTAAACTGACTGGCCTGAAGTTGCTGGGCTTATCTTTACACTGTTTGAACAATGTGCAACATTTGCAATTCTCCAGTCCTCTGGCACCACCCCAAGTCTAAAGAAGACTCAAAAATTATGGCTGATGCTTCCGCAATTTCCACTTTCACTTCCCTCAATATCCTTGGATGCATCTTGTCCGGTCCCCGTGCCTTATCAACTTTAAGTACAGACAGCCTATCCAATACCTACTTATCAATTTTAAACCCTTCTAGTAAAAAAATGTAAAATGCTTGAAAATCTCAGCAGGTCTGGCAGCATCTGTGGAGACAGAAACAGTTTCAAGTCCACATGACTCTTCTTCAGCTATGAAGATTAATATGGAATTTTTTGTTTTTATTTCAGACTTCCAGCATCTGCAATATTTTGCTTTTATTAAACCCTTCTAATGTCTGAATTAGCTCCTCTTTCACCATGGCTTCGGAAGCATCTCCTTCCTTGGTAAAGACGTGTGAATTATTCATTAATATCTTAGCTATGCCCTCTATGTGTAAATCCCCTTTTTGGTTCCTATTCAGCCCTACTCCTCCTTTTACTATTTATATGCCTATAGAAGACTTTGGGATTCCCTTTTATGTTGACTGAGTATCTTTTCATACTCTCGCTTTGCTTCTCTTATCTGCTTTACCACCTCCCCTCTGAACCTTCTATATTCAGCCTGGTTCTCAATTGTATTTTCTACCTGACACCTGTCACAAGCACACTTTTTCTTCTTGAATTTCTATTTATTTTGTCACCCAGGGTGCTCTGGATTTGTTTGTCCTGCCTTTCCCTTTCAAGGGAATATACCTTAAGTGTCTGAACCATCTCTTCTTTGAAGGTAGCCCATTGTTCAGCTACTGTTTCTCCTGCCAACCTTTGACTCCAATTTATTCAGCTCAGATCCATTCTCCCACCCACCCCCCACCCCCCCCACCCCCCCCCCCCCATTGAAGTTGGCTTTTCCCCAGTTAACTTTCTTACACTGGATTGTTCTTTGTCCTTTTCCATAGTTACCCTAAATCTTATGACACAACAATCACCATCTTCTAAATGTTCTCCTATTGACAATTGGTCCAATTGACCTACCTCATTCCCAAGAACCAGGCCTAGCCAGGATAGTCACAGTACAGGCACCATTTTATGTTCATTCATGGGAATGGTCAACATTTATTGCTCGCTCCTCAATGCCCCTTGAGAATGTGGTGAAGGCTCTCCCCCCCCCCCCCCCCCCAACGTCACCGCAGTCCTTTTGGTGCAGGTACTCTCGAAACACGGTTAGGGAGGGATATGTCCAGGATTTTGACCCAGTGAAAGTGACTAGAGTCCAATCTGAGCCTATCCTCGGCTGATATACACATAAACCACAGCTCAGCTCATCACCACCTTCTCAAGGGCAACTAGGGAACGGCCAACAAATGCCAGCCTTGTCAGCGACACTCATATCCAAGGACAAACAAGAAAAGCTTCTTTCCCAGTTTGGCTGACTGGATGGTGATCATGAATGGACTCATTCTACACTATCCAAGCAAACATGCATAGCAAGCACTGATCACACACGAGACATAAACTCTGTTTAACTCTCCACACACACATTCCGCCAGACCTGTTGAGTATTTCCAGCATTTTCTGTTCCCATACCAAAAGGTGCAGATGTAAACATAATTGAAAAGGCTAATGGAATAATGGCCTTTATCTCAAATAGTTGGAATACACAGGGGGAGAACTTTTCCCACCTACTTCCATTATTTTTAAATGTATTTCCATCCATTGTTTTATCTCTATCTTTTAGCCTTTTTTGATTCCTTCCCCCCACCCCACCCCCACTAGGGCTATCTGTACCTTGCTTGTCCTGCTTTCTACCCTTAATTAGCACATTCCTTAGCTAATATCACCACCTTCAACACCTCTTTGTCCTTTTGTCTGTGACATCTTTTGGTTATTTCCACCTATCACTGGCCCTCTATCCAGTGTTACCTGTCCCACCCCCCCTTAAACCAGCTTATATTTCACCTCTCTTCTATTTTTACTTAGTTCTGTTGAAGAGTCACTCGGACTAGAAGCGTTAACTGTGTCCCTCTCCGCAGATGCTGCCAGACCTGCTGAGTTTTTCCAGGTGTTTTTGGTGCAGGGGGAAGAACATGATGCTGCAGTTGTATAACGTGCTGGCCAGACCCTGTCAGCAGTAACTGTGTTCTGTTCTGTGCACGGCCAATCAGGAAGGATGTACTGGCCTTTGAGAAAGTGCAGTGCAGATTCACTACAATCAAACTGGGGATAAAAGGATGTAAGTGGCGGATCCATAAACCAGACTTGTATTTCCTTCAGTTTACGTGATTGAGATGTGGTCTGATCGAGGGGTATTCAATAAGGGTTTGATAGGGTTGATATAGAGAAACGTGTTCTCTTGTTGGGGGAAATCGAGAACAAGGGGGGCATAACCTTAAACTTGGAGCTGGGCCAGTGATCTTCACTATTTGTCAAGCAAGGTCACTTCAGCAAAAAAAAAAAAACCGGCAGCGTGAGAGCCACATCGACGATTTCAATAAATTATCATTGTTTGCTGGAAAAACTCAGCAGGTCTGGCAGCATCGGTGGAGAAGAGCACAGCTGACGTTTTGCGGACTGTCAGACTTGCTGAGTTTTTCCAGGTATTTTTGTTTTTGTTTTGGATTTCCAGCATCAGTTCTTTGCTTTCATCATCGTTTACTACTGCTTCATGATGTAATGTTACAGAGCGACACGCGCAACTGATACAAAATCACATATTATTCTTAAAAATAAGTAAACGTGCAATTAAGATACAGCATTTGTAAAACAATAACCAGGAAAATATATGGAATTGAAAATGCACCGATGCAAAGTAAGCTTTTTAAAAGCTGAATAATGCAAAACTTACTAAAGTGGCAATATTCTACATTGCTAAATTGGTAAATGAAATAAAATAAATTTAAAGATATAAAAGTTAAGAGAAACTTTCTATTTGTTACCCGCTGCCTGCCACCAATCCTGCTCCCTTATCCTTCTCCTCCTCCCCAACCCACAGCATTGTGGTCTCTCCACCTCCCCCAACCTTCGAGTTATGGCCCCTCTTCCCCCTCTGACCCACCCTCTCGCAGAGACCCCCCCCCCCAACTCCCTGACTCATCCTCTTGCTGCTGCCTTCTCCTAGGCTTGCGTTCCCATTCAAGATCCCGCCACAGCTCAGAGAGTGGAGAGAGGCCGCTCCGACATGTCTCCGGGCCAGTCACATGGGAAACGACTTTAAAACGAATCTCGCGGCACTCAGCGAGATCACAGGAAAGGGAGAGTCGGGAAGCCGCACATCATCGTGAGGATGGGAGCTGCCACTGGCTGTGAGGTTTGCAGTGAAGAACACCGTGCTCGGCTGCTTGGAACTGATGTCAGGAGGGATTTCTTTACGCAAAGTAAGAAATGTGACATTCTGCACTGCACCTCCAGATAGATATCGATGCTGAGGGACAATCGAAAATTCAAAACTGAAATTGGATAAAATTTTGATAACTTTGTCTTAAAGAATATAGAAACACAGCAGCCGAACGAGACTACCCCTGGTAAAGTTTCATTGTTGTGTGCTGATAGTTTTATTTCCAATCTGCAATAACTTTAATTATTTTTGAGTAACATACAAGCGATATTTAACCCAGAACAAGGCTATGCACATGCACAGCTTAACAGGTACATTGTTTGAGATACAGATCAGCCAGGATGTAATTACCAAGCAGAAGAGGCTGAAGGAGCAGAATGGTCTACTCCAGTTCTTCTGCTCCAAACACTCACCATACGAGTTAGATGAAGTAAATCTCCATCCAATAGCACTAGGATTAAGTCTTTTTAATTTATTCAGAGTACGTGAGCATCGCTGCCTAAGCCAACATTTATTTCCCATCCCTAGTTGCCCCTTGAGAAGGTGGTGATGAGCTGCCTTCTTGAACCGCTGCAGTCCATGTAGAGTAGGTACACCCACAGTGCTGTTAGGGAGGGAGTTTCAGGGTTTTGACCCAGTGACAGTGAAGGAATGCGATATATTTCCAAGTCAGGATAGTGAGCGGCTTGGAGAGGAAATTCCAGGTGGTGGTGTTCCCATCTATCTACTTCCCTTGTCATTCTGGATGGTAGTGGTCGTGGGTTTGGAAAGTGCTGTCGCAGGAGCCTTGGTGAGCTGCTGCACTGCGTCTTGTAGATGACACACACTGCTGCTACTGTGCGTCGGTGGTGTAGGGAGTGAACGTTGAACGTGGTGGAGGGGTGCTGATCAAGTCAGCTGCTTTGTCCTTGATCGAGCATGTTGTTGGATCTGCGTTCATCCAGACAAGTGCGGAACATTCCACTTCACTCCTGAAATGATGGGCTTGGTGAGGGAGCTGATATAAAGTCAGAGAATCATCTCAGGGTGAAGTAGAGGTGGAAGTAGGTGGTTTTGTGACAGAGCTGATTATGAGGGTGCAAGATCAGCTCATGGTCAAATCCGATGCTCAAGTTATGACCAATCCAGTTCTGATCTCCATCCAGTAACTCCCACGACATTGTGTCAATATATATTGTTGGTTTTGCTCGTGGATCTGCACTCAGTGCTGGGCTGGATAGAGGCAGGGGTGGTGGAGTGAACTGAGAGCATAAGAGTGTAAGAAAAAATAAGAGAAACAGGAGTCCAGTATTGGTTAGTGTTGCTGCATACATCCTGAACATTTTTATTAAAAATGGAATTAAAAAAACTGAAGAAAGATTTAACCATCCACTTTCAGGCTCTTAAAACAGTACATTGATTCACAATTAAGCTTTTGTATTGCTTCCATAAGGCATTTATAGGGCCCAGTAAAACCAGCTGTTTACACCTTTTGCTTTGTCTCCCTAAACCAGGAATTGTCAGTTGAGTTGGTTACCTGTAACCAGCAACACAGGAGGATGAGGTGGCACACTGCACTGGAGAGATGGACGAGACAGAGGGGAGGGAGGGAGGGAGACAGAGAGGAGGGAGGGAGACAGAGGGACAGAGGGAGGGAGACAGAGGGAGGGAGACAGAGGGACAGAGGGAGGGACCATGAGCAAACAGCCTCACTAGAAAGCAGCAGCACTTTGAAGCTTGCATGGTGCAGATTGATTACTGTGCACACAGGCCCTTCTCATCAATTGTGTAACAATGGTCTTGGTCTGAGGGGTGGATGGGAAGGGCAGTTACAGGACTCCGACTGGAAAGCTCCAAGATCACAGCCTCAGTGCTGGGAGATTAGAACCAGGTTATTGCTCTGCAGTCAGCAGATATCTGCTGAAACAACCACTGTCCACTCTACAGAGCCGAGAGAGATGGGTAGAGCGAGAGGCAGACAGATTGGGAGGTGAACCCTGCTGAAATCAAACTGGACTAATCCTCACTGTAACACTGGTAAATTCCAGTGACTCTCCCCCCCGCCGCTCTCCAGACACAGCTCTCAATCCAGGGTCTCTGTGGGGAGACAGTGCTTATCTCACTTCCATGGGGTGATCAAAAACAACATGAGAGTGGGTCTCAAAGCTCTTGTAGAGGATCTGCTTCCAACCCAGCCCTGCCTGGCTGTAAACTGTAAATTATTACTTATCCTTTTTAAATTGTGCTCAGGATCATGGCTGTCATGCCCGTGTATTACTAAGTGATAGGATGACACAGCACAGGAGGCCATTTGGCCCATCATGTCTACACTTTGAAAGAGCGATCCAATTCGTCCCACTCCTTCTCCCACTCGGTCCCCACAGCCCTGCAAATATTCTCTTTCAGATCATAATTCACTGCATAAAACTGTCTCTTCTATCCCTCTGCTTTTTCCTACTTATCTTCCATCTGTGTCCTCTGGTTACTGACCCGCCTGCCACTGGAAATAGATTCTATTCACTCTGTCAAAGCCCATTAGTAATTTTGGACAACTATCAACTCTTCCCTGAACCTTCTCTGCTCCAAGCAGAACAATTCTGCTTTCTCTAGCTGTGCACACCACACAAAAGTGGACTACTGGACACAGATGTGCCTCAAAGTGTCACTTGGAGTATTCACTGACAATTTGTTCAACAGCGTAGCAAAGGTCACTCACTGGACAGAGAAAAGAAATCAGTCCATTAGAGACAGAAAAGGTGGATATCATTAAAAAAAAAAAATTGCAATTCTACAGCCCATGTGCAAAATGTACATTCCCGATACGATGGAGAAAGCACCACCCGGATCGTTGTCTCACTGAACAACTGGTGATGTAAACTTGCCAAGTTTGAAGGTTTATGGTTTGGAATTAAAGGCACCAGTGTCAGTTCCTCCCAGTTAAATCAGTGATCGAATGTGTGGTAAAGCACCCCATAATATCCTGAGTGAACTGGTCTCACTTGGGCCTTGGAGTTGCTGATGGTGACATTGGGTGCGAGTGCCCTGGGGTTAGGATGGCCATTCGCGTAGCTAATCTCCTCCTGCTAAGCTGGGGGGTGGGGGTGGGGAGAATCCTGCATGATTGCCTCCAACGCCAGACATTTCCACTGAGAGACCCCCCTCCCCCCACGTCATTCTGCAAGCAGGGACGGGGGGGGGGGAGAGACTAGGGCTGCGTGGACAGCCGGCTGTGTTTGGCGGGGGGGAGGGGAGGGTAGGTAACTTGCAATGAAAAGAAGAGATTCAAGTTCTTAGCAGGTCCAGTGAAGTACTTGGCCCAACATCATCATGGGGTCGGGGGGGGGGGGGGGGGGGGGGGGTCAGGGTCAGGGGTTACGTGTGGGTGGGTGTGTGTCGCGGGGGGGGGGGGAGGGGTCACTCACACCTTCTTGGTGTGGCTGGTCAGGTGGTGCATGGTCAGCTCCTTCTTCAGTTTGAACTTGTCCCCGCACAGGGTGCAGGCGTGGAGGTGAACATCAGTGTGACGCTCTAGCAACTCGCCATCGCCAAACACCTGGAAGCAGACCTCGCAGATAACCTCCCTGCCCGCCAGGTGAGACACCATGTGCCGCAGGTGGTCATGCTTCCGGTAGCTGCCTTGGCCACACCTGGGGCAGACGTAGCGGGCGTCCCCCCGGTGCATGTCCAGGTGCAGTCGGAGCAGACGTTCCCGCAGGAATTCCTTGCCGCAGATCTGGCAGGCAAACTCCTTCTCCTTGGTGTGGGTGGTGAAGTGTTCCCGCAGGTGGCACCGCTGGTAGAAGGCCTTGCCGCAGAGGTTGCAGACGTGCTTCCTCCGGTCAGCCCGCTCGGAGGTGGCCTCGCGGGCGGGCTGGCCAAACATGCAGCAGGAGACGTGCTCGACCCACAGCTTCTCCTGGTCGAAGGTCCGGGCGCACTGCGGGCACTGGAAGTTGCGGCCCGCGTGCCGGTACATGTGCTCCTGGAGCTGGCACCGCTGCTTGAAGCTGCCCCCACACACCTGGCAGGTGAACCGGCCGGCTTCGTGGGCCAGGCCCTCGGGCGAGGGGTCCTCGGTGGGCACTGAGGCCGAGGAGGGGAGCAGCTCGCCCCCGGACTGCCAGGTGTAGAGGGCGTCGTGCCCCCCCAGGCAACGCTCGGCGTGTTCCTGCAACCGGCCCCCCTTCACCAGGATCCGCCCGCACTTGCCACAGGCGCACACGCTCTCCACGTGGTGCGCCACATAGTGAGCAGAGCGCTCACTCTCGGGCAGTGCCACCCCACACAGCTCGCAGGCTGGCCCCAGGGGACTGCCTCCCTCCCCCGGCGGCTCCATCTTCAGGGCGCCGTCCAGCGTGTCGTCCTCCTCCTCTTCCTCTTCCTCCTCCTCCTCCTCCTCCTTCTCGTCCACTGTCCAGCCCGAGTGACCCTTGACCTGCTCCACTGTCCGTCGGTGGCTGTTACCCAGAGCGGCCCTCCTCTGGGTGGGGAAGTTGCTGTAGAGTTTGCCCGCTTCCTCAAAGGTCATTCCCTCTTCCTTCTCCTCATCGGAGGGGAGCTCACCATCGTCCACCACCTGGACCACGGTGATATCGCGCAGGTCAACAGCCGCTGTGTCCTCGGGCTCGCTTTTAACCAGGTGGGTGTTGGTTGCGGAATCCCTGAGGTCCCCCTTGGAGTCGGTGTCATTCTCCGAGCTCTCCTCTGTGGGGACCTCCGAGGAGTCCGCCCTCCCCCCGGGGCCCTCCTCGCCAATCCTCTCGATCTTGTCGGAGCCACTCTCCTCCCCACCTCCTTCCGGCCGGGGTGGAGCGCGTCTGCTGTTGCAGGTCAGCGCGTGCTCGTTCAGGAGCTTCTCACAGCTGAAGACGAAGCCACAACAGTCGCAGGTGTAACGCTTGCCAAAGCGGTGGTGGAGCCTCCCCTTCAGGCCCGTCCGGCTCTGTTTGCGGGGAGGGCTGGGGGCCTGCTTCCTGGGCACGCGCTCCACGCCGGAGGGCAGCAGCGGGAGAGGGGGCAGGGGGGGTGGAGGGACAGCACAGACCCTGTTGACCTCGGGGCTCGGCTCCCTCCGGGTCCTCTTGGTCGCCTCCAGCGGGTCATCGTACATACGGACCCCAAACATCATGGAGCCTTTGGGACGAGCAAAAGCCAACGGCGGTGACTGGACAGGCTTCCCATCGCTCTCCTGCAGCTCGTCCAAACTCTTGGGCACATAGTAAAGCTGCAGGAAGGTCATGGCCGATCGCAACTCCTCAAAGTCAGAGGGAACTCCCACCAGCCTCCCCAGGTACATGATCTGCAGGATGAGGTCAAAGCACTCCGCACTGATGTTAACATTGCTCAGACTGAGGTTCCCTGTTAGCTGCTGCTGGCTGATGAACATCATTCTGAAATAGGAGCTGCAGGCAGTCAGCACAGCTCTGTGGGCACGGAAGTAAATGTCATTGATAATGATACAGCAATCACACAGGAAGCCCCACTCCCTCTGGTTGTTCAACTGCTGGAGGACGTATTCACTGTGGCTCAGCCTTGGCATCGTGGATCACCAACCCCAACCCGGCTCCTGGAAGGAAACAGAAAGTTGGATCATCGCTGGAGATTAATCAGAGAACCACTGAATAGCAAAGAACAGGCGGAACCCTTCCATTCTACGCTGGCTTCTTTGAAAGAGTTTCCCTCCCCACTCTTCACCCACTCCTCTGCAATAGCCAACCTTCAAATATGCAATGTCCCTTTTTAAAGGCCGCGATTGAATCTGCATTCCAAGTCCTAAACCAGGGCCCTGCAACCTGCTGCTCCAGGGCCACACCCAGTTCTTTAACATCTCGTTTGCAGCTCCCAACCTTTTCCAGTTGGATTGCAACAACATGGAAAAAGCCTTTAAAGTAAACGTGCGATGGAATTCCACAAATTAGATACAGAACGAATAGACTCTGGGACAGCCCAAACCCCTACTTTAAAAAAAACTCACAAATAGGATGCAAATGATTTAGAATTTAATTAACTTAACCTGACAACAAAGGACCTAAGGATTTGAATAGAAATGGCAGAGTGCAGCAGACCATCCATTATTATTGCGTAAATTAAGGAGACCGGCATTTTGCGATGTATTGTTTTATGCTGAAACGTTCAATCCTTTTATTATTTTATACTTTTATTTTTATTTTAACGATAGTCTATAACTATGTTATGAATTAGGACCACTTGTTTCCCTTGTACCTCCATAATTCAGCACCTGTCACCATGACGATTTTTCAATAAAAACCAAGTATCTAAAGAATTATGTTGAGAAAAGCTGTGGTTTTATTGTGGGGCTGAAGGCTAATCATTTCGCTGCATCTTACAGTTTCAAATGATTATTCTAAACAAAAAATAACAAGATTGTGCTCTAAGTAAAACTGTTGGAGCGGTATAGTTACACCTTGGCTGTAAATAATACCCTCTGTTTAAGCAACAGGTTTTATGATTGTGACTATTATCGATCCTAATACAGCAGAGAATGATAAATTATTCGGTATGTGTCATTCATGAGAATCAACAACTGTCTTAATTTTACACAACCTGAGTTAAAGTTGGTTTTAAAGATGACGTTACTGACAATGACCACAAAACCATTGCCAATTGTTGTAAAAAACCCATCTGCGTCACTAATGTCCTTTAGGGAAGGAAATCTGCCACCCTTACCCGGTCTGGCCTACATGTGACTCCAGACCCACAGAAATGTGGCTGACCCTTAACTGTCCCCTGGCCAAGCGCAATAAGGGTTGGGCATTAAAGAGTAGCCTATCCAGTCACACCCAAATCCAATGAATGAATTTTAAAAAAAACAATTCCTCAAACTCCACCATTTAATATATTTAAGGCTGAAATAGCCAGACTCTGGGCTCCTGGGGAAATCAAAGATTTGGGGAGCAGGCAGGAAAATGGAGGTTAAGGTGACGATTAGTCATGAACGTATTGGAGCAGGCTCCAGGGCTGAATGGTCAACTCCTGTCCCTATATCTTACGTTCTTACATCTCATGTGCCTTATTAGCTGCTTTCCTAACAAGAACGCCAAGTCTAGCGCTTCCTCTCTGACACTGCGGCGCTCCCTCGGCGCCGACCCTCCGACGGGGCAGCGCTCCCTCGGCGCCGACCCTCCGACGGGGCAGCGCTCCCTCGGCGCCGACCCTCCGACGGGGCAGCGCTCCCTCGGCGCCGACCCTCCGACGGGGCAGCGCTCCCTCGGCGCCGACCCTCCGACGGGGCAGCGCTCCCTCGGCGCCGACCCTCCGACGGGGCAGCGCTCCCTCGGCGCCGACCCTCCGACGGGGCAGCGCTCCCTCGGCGCCGACCCTCCGACGGGGCAGCGCTCCCTCGGCGCCGACCCTCCGACGGGGCAGCGCTCCCTCGGCGCCGACCCTCCGACGGGGCAGCGCTCCCTCGGCGCCGACCCTCCGACGGGGCAGCGCTCCCTCGGCGCCGACCCTCCGACGGGGCAGCGCTCCCTCGGCGCCGACCCTCCGACGGGGCAGCGCTCCCTCGGCGCCGACCCTCCGACGGGGCAGCGCTCCCTCGGCGCCGACCCTCCGACGGGGCAGCGCTCCCTCGGCGCCAACCCTCTGTTCCCATGTGTCTGCTGCCCTGGTCCTTCTAGATGGTAGTGGGTGTGGGTTTGGGCGGCGCTGTCGAAGGAGCCCTGGTGAGTTGCTGCAGTGCATCTTGTAGATGGTACACACACTGCTGCTACTGTGCATCGGTGGTGGAGGGAGTGAATGTTTGTGGATGGGGTGTCAATCAAGCGGGGCTGCTTTGTCCTGGACGGTGTCGAGCTTCTTGAGTGTTGTGGGAACTGCACTCATCTTGGCAAGTGGGGAGTATTCCATCACACTCCTGACTTGTGCCTTGTAAATATAGCAAATAAAAGGAGGATGTGGGCCTGGATCAAGAATCCAACGAAAAAAATAACAGTGATGTTAATATACACAATCGACAGTCACAAGAGGAAAAGGATTTTTGCAGTCATTGCAGGGAACAGGAAACATCTTCCAAAGCTTTCATCTTTGTACATCTGGTGAAACCCTGCATAAAAGGCAACACTGTTGGTGCTGTGCCTTTATAAAAAAAACTTCAATCAATACTGGCTTCAAACCCCCACTTCCCACAGCCACTGGAAAAGGGAATCTTGCCAAAGGACTGGTGGGCAGCTGGTGTGATTCCTATTTTTAAAAAGCGAGATAGAACAACTCCAGGGAACTGTCGGCCAGTCAGTTTAACGTAGTGGTAGGAATAACAAAAGACTTCTTACTCAAAAGGGCAATAGAAAAACATCCAGAAACCGAAAAGAAAATAACTGTGGAAGATCATGCTCGAGCAGCTTAACCTAACACTTTGAAATAGTAGCAGATAGGGTAGATAAGAGTAACGTGGTAGAAGTAATATATTTGGATTTCCAAAAAGCCTCCAACAAAGGGACCGCATGGTGGACTCTCTGACTAAACTCTGAAGATCTGGAGTCAGGGGACCAGTAGATCGGGCAGCAAGGTGGTTACAGAACAGGAAACAGAGTAGGGGGTTACAGGTTGTTACTCAAACTGCCAATTTTAAGAAGTGGTGTTCCACAAGGATCGGTGTTGGGATCACTGTTGTTCACCATTTACATAAACAATTTGGGACTCGGGAAGCAGGTGTATAATTTCAAAGCTTGCAGAGGACACCAAATTGTTGTGTGTGGTTCATACACAGAAGACAAATTACAGGGAGACAGTAGCATAGTGGTTATGTAACTGGACTAGTGACCCCGGAGATGCAGGGGGACATGGGTTCAAGGCTCATGGCTGAATTTAAATTCAGTTAATAAAATCTGAAATTGAAAGCTGTTGGCGACCATAAAACTATCATAAAAATCCATCTGGTTCACTAATGCCCCTTTTGGGGAAGGAAATCTGCCATCCTACACGTGACTCCAGACCCACAATAACGTGGTTGACTCTTAACTGCCAGTGAAACGGCCTAACAAGCCTAATCAGTTCGGGGGCAATTAGGGATGGGCAACAAGTGCTGACCCTGCCAGTGATGCTCACATCCCATGAAAGAATAAAGAGAAAATAGCACAGGAGAAAGGAGATAGAAACAGTGAATTTCCCACACACAAGGAAGCCATTCAGCCCATTGTGCCTCTGCTGGCTCTTTAAAAGGGTGACTGATTAGCCCCTCACTCCCCTGATCTTTCTCCACAGCCTTCCACAGTTCTTTTTCAAGTTTTTGAAACTTCCTAGTGAGTCCTGTTTCCATCACCTTTTAAGGCAGTGAATTCTAGATCATACCAAGTCACTGGGTAAATAAAAATAGTTTGCAGTTTCTTCTCTGAATTTTTTGCCAATTATCTCACAGAATGGCTCTAACACAGAAGCCCTTTCAGACCTTGCTGTCTGAGCCAGATCTCTGCAATAGCAACTTGGCGACTCTCACTCCCCTCACCTTTTCCACTTATTTAGCTTCAGATAACTATCCAATTCTCTTTTAAAAGCCATGGCTGAATCTGCCTCCACCACATTTCAGAAGCACGTTCCAGATCCTAAACACCCACCCTTCATCTTTGGTTCCTTTGCTAATCATCTTAAATCAGTTCGGCTGTACGGTGAGTGGGGTGAGGTATGGGGAAGATTGGGAAGACAACAGTGGCTGAAGATTCAATAGCTCGAGGAGCAGACAGGCGTTTCTGCAGCTTCTGAGGTGCATCCAATTTAAGAAATGTGTGTCTTTAACATAAAGGTTCTCGGTAATGCAGAAATTACCTTAATAGGATTTTCTAAAAAGCATTGATTCTCTCCCTCTCTGGAAAAAAAGGATTTCTAAACTCTTTGGCCTCTTAACAGGCTTAATTCAGGCTTCCATGTTGACATTCTGAAGCTGTTAGGATAGTGCTGTGTGCACCTCCTTATCTATGCAGATGTACAGAAAGAGCCAGGATATGACCCTCAGCAGGATGCAAACAACAAGGCTGACCTCGTGCAGGGTGACCCACAAGTGGGGCAGTAACCACCCTGACGCTTTGAGTACCTGTGTCCATGGGTCAGAACAGTTTCAACAGGTGATTGACACTGGGTAAGCAACCAGCCCCCAGAAAAAAGGCTGTATTAACAAGTGCACAGGCACAGGGGCCATGTCCTGGTGGGGTCGTATATACTGGGGGTGTCTCGGTGAGAGGTGCTGGTGAGGTTACAGTACTCACCGGTAGCTGCCTTCTTCAGAATGGACAAGGAGGAGGATGAGATCAACAGACTCTGTGCCAACCGTTTGCCTGCCCTCCAAGATCAGTACACTGCTCTCAACTGTTCCGGGTCATATCTTTTTTTTCTAATTAATGTATCATATCCAAATCATTTCTTAATAAACCATTTTAGAATTAATCATGACTAGTCGTCTGCCTATTTAGGTATCTGTGGGCCCAAAACCCATATTTTTAAAAAATTCATTCACGAGATGTGGGCTTCGCTGGCTGGGCCAGCATTTATTGCCCATCTCTAATTGTCCCTTGAGAAGGTGGTGGTGAGCTGCCTTCTTGAACCACTGCAGTCCCTGTGGTGTGTGTACACCCACAGTGCTGTTAGGGAGGGAGTTCCAGGATTTTGACCCGGTGACAGTGAAAGAACGGTGATATATTTCCAAGTCAGGATGGTGAGTGACTTGGAGGGAAATTTCCAGGTGGTGGTGTTCCCATCTATCTGCTGCCCTTGTCCTTTAGATGGGAGTGGTCATGGAAGGTGCTGTCTAAGGAGCCTTGGTGAATTCCTGCAGTGCATCTTGTAGATGGTACACACTGTGTATCAGTGGTGAAGGGAGTGAATGTTTGTGGATGTGGTGCCAATCAAGTGGGCTGCTTTGTCCTATACGGTATCAAACTTCAAGTGTTGTGAGAGGGGCACTCATACAGGCAAGTGGGGAGTATTCCATCACACTCCTGACTTGTGCCTTGTAGATGGTGGACAGGCTTTGGGGAGTCAGGTGGTGAGTTACATGTCCAGGATTCCTAGCCTTTGACCTGCTCTTATAGCCACAGTATTTATATGGCTAGTCCAGTTCAGCTTCTGGTCAATGATAACCCCCAGGATGTTGATGGTGGGGAATTCAGTGATGGTAATGCCATTGAATGTCAAAGGGTGATAGCTGGATTCTCTTGTTGGAGATGATCATTGCCTGACACGTGTGTGGTGTGAATGTTACTTGCCACTTGTCAGCCCAAGCCTGGATATTGTCCAGGTCTTGCTGCATTTGGACATGGACTGCTTCAGTATCTGAGGAGTTGTGAATGGTGCTGAACATTGTGCAATCATCAGCGAACATCCCCACTTCTGACCTTGTGATGGAAGGAAGGTCAAAGATGAAGCAGCTGAAGATGGTTGGGCCCAGGACACTACCCTGAGGAACTCCAGCAGTGATGTCCTGCAGCTGAGATGACTGACCTCCAACAACTACAACCATCTTCCTTTGTGCAAGGTATGACTCCAACCAGCGGAGAGTTTTCCCCCTGATTCCCATTGACTCCAGTTTTGCTAGGGCTCCTTGATGCCACACTCGGTCAAATGCTGCCTTGATGTCAAGGGCAGTCACTCTCACCTCACCTCAGGAGCTCAGCTCTCTTGTCCATGTTTGAACCAAGGCTGTAATGAGGTCAGGAGCTGAGTGGCCCTGGCGGAACCCAAACCGGGCGTCAGTGAGCAGGTTATTGCTAAGCAAGTGCCGCTTGATAGCACTGGTGATGATCCCTTCCATCACTTTACTGATGATCAAGAGCAGACTGATGGAGCAGTAAATGTCCGGGTTGGATTTGCCCTACTTTTTCTGTACAGGACATAGCTGGGCAATATTCCACATAGCCGGGTAGATGCCAGTGTTGTAGCTGTACTGGAACAGCTTGGTTAGGGGCACAGCAAGTTCTGGAGCACAAGTCTTCAATACTATTGCTGGAATATTGTCAGGGCCCATAGCCTTTGCAGTATCCAGTGCCTTCAGCCATTTCTTGATATCCCCTGGAGTGAATTGAATTGGCTGAAGACTGGCATCTGTGATGCTGGGGACATCCGGAGGAGGCCGAGATGGATCACCCACTTGGCATTTCTGGCTGAAGATTGTAGCTTCAGCCTTATCTTTTGCACTGATGTGCTGGGCTCCCCCATCATCGAGGTTGGGATTATTTGTGGAGCCTCCTCCGCCACAAATAATTGTGTTTAATTGTCCAAATGATAATGCTGTTTGGTACACAAATAGTCCTGCTTTATAGCTTCATCAGGTTGACATCTCATTTTTAGGTATGCCTGGTGCTGCTCCTGGCATGCCAACCTGCAATCTTCATTGAACCAGGGTTGATCTCCTGGCTTCATAGTAATGGTAGAGTGGGGGACATGCCAGGCCATGAGGTTACAGATTGTGTTCAAGTACAATTCTGCTGCTGCTGATGGCCCACAGCACCTCATGGATGCCCAGTCTTATACCAGGATGATGCCTCTCTGATGCCAGGGCCAAGGATGTCACTCAGTGGGTGCAGAGCACCTTGAGGGGCGGTGAACAACCAGCAGTGGCTGGTCAACATCAATACAATGACATAGGTAGAAAGAGGGATGTGGTCCTGCAGTCAGAATTTAGGGAAATTGGTAGGAAATTAGCAAACAGGACCTCAAACATAGAAATTGCCAGATTACTCCCAGTACCACACACGAGTGTTGAAATAGCAAGATACAGTGGATGAATGTGGTGTAGGAGGGAGGCTTTACATTCCTGGGACATTGCAACCAGTTCTGGGGAAGATGCAATATGTACAGGCCAGATGGGGTTGCACCTAAACAGAGCCAGGAGCAATTTCCTTGTGGAGCATTTTGCTAGTGCTATTGGGGAGGGTTTAAACTTACTTGGCAGGGATGTGGGAACCAGGAGGTAATATTACTAAAAATGCAAAAGTCTTGGGAGGGACAGATAACACTAGAGTCAGAATTAGGAAGGTATTAGGTGGGCTTAGTGTGAGAACAATGCATTAATGTCTAATTTAGGGTTACCGTGAATGTAGGTGAATGGGCAGAGTGTGGTAACTAAGGCTGGTGAGTTGCAGATGCAGATTGGCATGTGGAAATATAATGTTGTGACAATGAGAGAGACCTGGCTCAAAAAGAGTAGGATTGGATATTAAATATTCATGGCCACCAAGTGATCAGGAATGATAGGAGGAGGGTGGCAGTATTGATTAAAGAGAATCTTACAGTGCTGGAGAGAGAGGGTGTCCTAGAGGGGTCAATGACAGAATGCAATTGATTAATGCTAAAAAAAAATGTAAAGTACAAGTACACACCTGGATATACTGTATAGGCCACCAACTAGTGGGAAAGATGTAGAAGAACAAATTTGTTAGAAAATTACAAAGAGATGCAAGAAATATAGGGTAGTTACAATGGGGGACTTCTTTTATCCAACTATAGACTTCGATACTGGTAGGGAAAAGGGAAGAGAGGAGCAAAAGATCCTAGACAGTGTTCAGGAAACTTTTCTGCAGCACTATGTTTCCAGTCCAATCAGGAAGGAAGCACTGCTAGACCTGATTCTTGGGAAGGAGGCAGGCCAAGTGAATCAAGTGTCAGTCGGAGAACATTTAAGGGACAGTGATCATTGTATCAGAAGGTTTAGGTTCTGGAAAAGGAGCAATCCAGGGTAATAAATAATTGGGGTGCCATGAGGGGCTGTATAGGCAGAAACTGTTCCTGTTGGTGAAAGGATCAAGAGCCAGTGAATGGCAGCATTAGCAGCACAGGGAAAAAATTTTATTTTTACACAGTGAGGGGCAAGGATCTAGAATGCACTGACTGGGAGTGTGGTAGAAG
Source organism: Carcharodon carcharias (assembly GCF_017639515.1). Classification (NCBI taxonomy): domain Eukaryota; kingdom Metazoa; phylum Chordata; class Chondrichthyes; order Lamniformes; family Lamnidae; genus Carcharodon; species Carcharodon carcharias. The sequence goes on from NC_054486.1 coordinate 110,518,770, forward strand.
CAGTTTCACTTGTGGTTTTCAAAAGAGAATTGGATGATTATCTGAACAGAAAAAAATTTGCTGGGCTACAGGGAAAAGATGGGGAGAATGGCACTGGGGGAATGGGACCAGGTGAACTGCTCTTTCAGAGGACCAACACAGACGCTAAAGGGCCGAATGGTTGCAGGACAGAAGGAGACCATTCTGTGATTCTCAATCCTTCCACCAGTGGGAACACTTTCTCCCCTGTCTAATCTGTCCAGACCCCTCATGGTTTTGAATACTGTTATCAAATCTCCTGTCAACCTTCTCTTCACCAAGGAGAACAGTCTCAACCTCTCCAATCCATGTAACTGAATTAACTCATCCTCGGAACCATTCGCATGAATCTTTTCTGTATCATCTCACATCCTCCCAAGTGTGGTGCCCTGAATTGGACACAATAATGCAGTTGAGGTTGAATCAGTATTTTATAAATCATGGAGAATAACAGCGTCTCCTCTCCTGAAGGCACTATCGATAGTGATCAGCTGGCTGAATGCCCACTGCCCTATCCAAAAATCTCAAGGCCCCTAAACCACACCCAAGTTGAAATCAATTAAAACTATTCCGCCTGCGTTGAGTTGAGCGTTTGCTGCATTACTCAACAGCCCTGCATTAGACAATTGGATAGACGATGGCATAGTGGTAATGTCACTGGACCAGTAATGCAGAGGCCCAGGCTAACACTCTGGGGACATGGGTTCAAAACCCACCACAGCAGCTGGTGAAATTTAAATTCAATTAATTAAACAAATTTAAGCTAACTAACCTCAGTAATGGTGACCATGAAACTATCATCGATTGTGATAAAAACCCAGAGATAAAAACAAAAAAACTGCGGATGCTGGAAATCCAAAACAAAAACAGAATTACCTGGAAAAACTCAGCAGGTCTGGCAGCATCGGCGGAGAAGAAAAGAGTTGACGTTTCGAGTCCTCATGACCCTTCGACAGAACAGTTCTGTCGAAGGGTCATGAGGACTCGAAACGTCAACTCTTTTCTTCTCCGCCGATGCTGCCAGACCTGCTGAGTTTTTCCAGGTAATTGTGATAAAAACCCATCTGGTTCACTAATGTAGGGAAGGGAATCTGCTGTCCTTACCCGGTCTGGCCTACATGTGACTCCAGACCCACAGCGATGTGGTTGACTCTGAAATGGCCCAGCAAGCCTCTCAGTTCAAGGGCAATTAGGGATGGGCAACGGATGCTGACCACCTCCCATGAATAAATAATACCTCTGCTCCAGTTATTCCTCTTCTTGCCATGAGGGTCAACAGCAATGTGCATGTATGTGCTTTTCATGTCTGAAAACGGCCAATGGTCATTGTCAGGAACATTATCAGACCACATATAAGGAGACATTAGAGCAAGGTTGGTCTATGAGGTTTATGGAGAGAATTCCAGAGTTTAGGGTCCAGGCAGCTAAAGACATGCCCAGCAATGGAGAGCAATTAAAATTGGGGATATTCAAGAGGTGCGCAGATACTTCAGAGGGTTGTGAGGCTGGAGGAGATTTACAGAGATAGGGAAGGGTGAGGCCAGGGAAGGGTTTGAAACAAGGATAAGAGTTCAAATGTATTGCTTAACCAAGCGCCAATGTAAGTCAGCAAGCAGATGATGTTTGGGTAGGTGGACTTGGTGCAAGGTGGAGGAGTTTGGTCTCTCTGTCTTTGCACAGTAAGCCATATTGTGCAGGGATTTGGAGGGGGTGGGGGGGGGGGGGGTGTGGAAATAAGAGCATGTGGGAGGCTGCGTGTTATTTGCAGATATTTTTCAAAGAATGTGTCCAAGATATCTCCACTGCCCCCCATTCAAAAATGAAACTCATTTTAACAACACACTCAAAGCCTCAGCAATCACCATGGTCACAGGCAACAAAGTTCAACATTGCTCAATGGAGTGTCACTGGGTTAAACATTCCCCACCCACACCAACCTTTCCTATCTTAGCTAGGGCAGTGGAATAAAACTCTAATCAGCAAACTGAGGGAGAGGGAGGGCAACTCTACTGAAATAAATGTCCTGCCAACCCTGTAGAACTGTTCTGTAGAATTCAGGGATTAAAGATTAATCTCACAGACGCTGCTAGGTGACCAGAAATGAACAAAATATTCCAGCTGAGACCGAACTAGTGATTCATAAAGGTTTAACATCAGTTCCTTGTTTTGTACTCAATGCCTCTGATCTTTCATTGTCAGCCCTACTCCCTCCTGAGACAGATATTCACCTCACAGAACATGGAAATCAGATGGCATCAAACCCAACACCTGGGGGAGCAACAACTGGAGTGACTCTGTCATCTCCCAACTACTCCCTAATCCACAAGATTCCTCCAAACACAGGAGTAGGAGATGAACCCTGTAGTGCAGACACCCAATATCCTTGCTTTATGAGACACTATCCAGGACAAAGCAGCCCCGCTTGATCAGCATCCCACCAACTTCAACATTCACTCCCTCCACCACTGACACACCATCTTCAAGATGCACTGCAGGAATTCACCAAGGCTCCTTAGACATCATCTTCCAAACCCACGACCACTACCATCTAGAAGGCCAAGGGCAGCAGACACATGGGAACACCACCACCTGGAAGTTCCCCTCCAAGTCACTCACCGTCCTGACTTGGAAATATATCGCCGTTCCTTCACTGTCGCTGGGTCCAAATCCTGGAACTCCCTCCCTAACAGCACTGTGGGTGTTCCCAAACCACATGGACTGCAGCAGTTCAAGAAGGCAGCTCACCCCCACCTTCTCAAGGGCAATTAGAGATGGGCAATAAATGCTGGTTTTGCTAGTGACACTTGAAAATTAAATAAAGATCACTAAGTCCTTGCTCAGTCAGGTGTTTCACCAGGTGCCTCTGACTAACATAACCACAGCAGTGAGGTTGTTTGCCATCTTGCAGCCTCAGGATGGACAGACCGAGACTGCAGTCCATCCCAGACAGACCCTCAATAAACTTTTGGCATTCCTGGATAACGGAACAGATCCCCTTCCACCCACATTAAGGATAAACCAACTAGCCCAATGCCTAAGTAACCACGAGCTATCTAAACTACCTGAGCACGGGTCCAGATTCTAACTGCAACTAAACTTGCTCCACTCAAGGATGTTCCAAAAGTGCTGGGCGATTTTCCCACAACCTTTCCTCGCTGTCTTCCTTCCTTCCCCCCATCTCAAGTTGAAGATAAGAATGAATATTTCAGCCAAACCCAACATCTTCTACAAGACCACAGCTGATGGAGGGAACCCCAGAACAGAACCAACGCTTACAAGTTTCCTCTCGCTGTTTAGGTCCAATAGTGAATTTACTGAAATGTCCAAAATGGAGATTCTCCCAACAGAAAATCTGCTCTATTCTTTCTTTAAATGAAGTATTTTTATGTAGACAGTCAGCCCTGAGGTCTGAGCATCGCTGGTCTATTCCTGGGTGACCCCGGGAAGGTGCTGGTGGGGTAATTTTACACTTCTGTTTGCAAGTGACCTCAGCAGTCCCTATCACTAACCTCCAACAGGCCCTCAGCCCTCTGAGATCTCCACGTCCCTCCACTTCCGGCCTCTTGAAGACTGATTAAAATTGGGGCATTATCATTGGCAGCCGTGCCTTCAGTTGTCTGGGCCCCAAGCTCTGGTATTCCCTCCCTCAACCACTCTGCCTCACTTTCCTCCTTTATGCTCTTTAAACCCTACCTCTTTGACCAAGCATTTGGACATCTGACCTAATATCTCCTATGTGGCTTTAGTATTAAATAGTGTCTGATAACTGCTCCGATGGAGCACTTGGAATGTTTTATTGCGTTAATAGTGCTAAATAAATGCAAGGCGCTGATGTAACTGAGCACCTTTTAAGAATCAACCATGTTGTCTAAAACCAGACAAACAGGACCAGACCGGGTAAGGATGGCAGGATTCCTTCCCTTAAGGACATTAGTCAACAAACTGGATATTTACAACGATCCAATAATATCAACACTTCTACAGAGATTGTATACAACGCTCCAGTGCCAAGGCTAGCGGCAAAACACCCCAGTGCCAGAGCCGCCTGTAAAATGCCTCCGACCCAGACCCGGTTGCATTGCTCTGCCCCGGTTGCAATATCCCAGACCCCGGGCTCGGTTGCATTTCTCTCCCCGGTTGCAATATCCCAGACCCTGAGCTCGGTTGCATTGCTCTGCCCCGGTTGCATTGCCCCAGACCCTGAGCTCGGTTGCATTGCTCTGCCCCGGTTGCAATATCCCAGACCCCGGGCTCGGCTGCATTTCTCTCCCCGGTTGCAATATCCCAGACCCCGGGCTCGGTTGCATTTCTCTCCCCCGGTTGCAATATCCCAGACCCCGGGCTCGGTTGCATTTCTCTCCCCGGTTGCAATATCCCAGACCCCGGGCTCGGTTGCATTTCTCTCCCTGGCTGCAATATCCCAGACCCTGAGCTCGGTTGCATTGCTCTGCCCCGGTTGCAATGCCCCACACTTAGTTGCATTTCTCTCCCCCGGTTGCAATGCCCCGGACCCTGAGCTCGGTTGCATTGCTCTGCCCCGGTTGCAATATCCCAGACCCCGGGCTCAATTGCATTGTTCTACCCCGGTTGCAATGCCCCAGACCCGGTTGCATTGCCCCAGACCCCGGGCTCGGTTGCATTGCCCCAGACCCCGGGCTCGGTTGCATTGCCCCGGACCCCGGGCTCGGTTGCATTGCCCCGGACCCCGGGCTCGGTAGCATTTCTCTCCACCGGTTGCATTGCCCCAGACCCCGGGCTCGGTTGCATTTCTCTCCCCCGGTTGCATTGCCCAGGACCCGGTTGCATTTCTCTCCCCCGGTTGCATTGCCCCGGACCCGGTTGCATTTCTCTCCCCCGGTTGCATTGCCCCGGACCCGGTTGCATTTCTCCCCCCCCCCCCCCCGGTTGCATTGCTCTGCCCCGGTTGCATTGCCCCAGACCCCGGGCTCGGTTGCATTGCCCCGGACCCCGGGCTCGGTTGCATTGCCCCGGACCCCGGGCTCGGTAGCATTTCTCTCCCCCGGTTGCATTGCCCCAGACCCCGGGCTCGGTTGCATTTCTCTCCCCCGGTTGCATTGCCCAGGACCCGGTTGCATTTCTCTCCCCCGGTTGCATTGCCCCGGACCCGGTTGCATTTCTCTCCCCCGGTTGCATTGCCCCGGACCCGGTTGCATTTCTCCCCCCCCCCCCCCCCCCGGTTGCATTGCTCTGCCCCGGTTGCATTGCCCCGGACCCCGGGCTCGGTTGCATTGCTCTGCCCCGGTTGCATTGCCCAGGACCCGGTTGCATTGCCCCAGACCCCGGGCTCGGTTGCATTGCTCTGCCCCGGTTGCATTGCCCCGGTCCTGCTTGCAGCTCTTACCCTGACTCGGTGTGGACGCCTCTCCTGCTCCCTGTCGTTGTGCCGGCCTTTGCTGGTGACTGGGAGCCGGTCCCTGATGCCCCCTTTCCCCGGTGTAATCTGCTCAGTGTAAGGGCCTCAATCAAACACATCACAGGAAATGAGCTACTGCCTCTCCTCCTTAAAGGGGAAACGTCCTGAACCAACACTCAATCCAGCCCCAGAGGTTGCTGCTTCCTCCCAAACCAACCCTCCCAGCATCAGACAGCACCGAGAGAGGCCACTCGGCCCATTGCCCCTGTGCCAACTCCCCCCTGTTGGAGCCATCCATTCAATCCCTCCCTTGCCATCCTCCTGTAGCCCCACAAACTTTTCTCCCTTGAGTGTCCATCTAATTTCCCTTCTGATACCCACCGCCCAATCCACGCTGCTCCCCATACGGTTTCCTGGCCCTTTTCCAATATAAAATGGTTATGGCAATACCATTGCTCTTGGGACCAGTTGAGGTGAGGCCCATCTTTTACAAAGAGGTTAAAAAACAAAAAAAAAACCTGCGGATGCTGGAAATCCAAAACAAAAGCAGAACTACCTGGAAAAACTCGGCAGGTCTGGCAGCATCGGCGGAGAAGAAAAGAGTTGACGTTTCGAGTCCTCACGACCCCTCGACAGTACCGAGTTGTGTACGACAGAACCCACCCCCCCACCCCGCCCCCCCCCCCCCCCCCCCACCCCAGCGCTTTTGCCCCATGATTATTTAGTATTTTTGGAATGCTATTAACACCTTCTACCGTGAAGACTGATGCAAAGTATTTATTCAACTCCTCTGCCATTTCCTAGTTCCCCATTATTCTTTCCCCAGCCCCATTCTCTAAGGATCCTATGTTCACTTTGGCCTCTCTTCTTCCTTTTTATCTATTTAAAGAAGCTCTTATTGTTCCGTTTTTATACTACTTGCTAATTTACCTCAAAGTTTATTTTCTCCCTCTTTATTACTTTTTGCATCATCTTTTGTTGGTTTTTAAAATTTTCCCGATTCTCTGGCTTACCCCTAATCTTTGCTGCATTGTATGTTTTTCTTTCAATTTGATACTATCCTTAACTTCCTTGATTAACCACGGCTGGTTTATCCCTTTCCTAGAATCCTTCTTCTTCACTGGGATGTATCTTTGTTGTGAGTCATGAACTATTTTCTTAAACATTTGCCATTGTTCATCAACCATCCTTTCTGCTAAACTCCTTTTCCCAGTCCACTCCAGCCTACTCTGCTCTCATTCCTTTGTAATTACCCTTATTTAAGTTTAGCACAGTTGTTTCTGACCCATGTTTCTCACTCTCAAACCAAATGCTAAATTCTACCATGTTATGGTCACTGTTTCCTAGATCTTTTACTCTGAGATCATTTATTAAACCTGCCTCAGTACACATTACCAGATCCAAAATAGCCTGATCCTTGGTTGGATCCACAACATATTATTCTAGGAAACTGTCCCCAATACACTCTATGAATTCTTGCTTTTGGTTCCCTCTGCCAATTTGATTTTCTCAATCTATATGGAGATTAAAGTCACCCATGATTAATGTACTGCATTTTTTACATGCTCCCATTAGCTCATGATTTATTCTCTGTCCTACAATATAGCTACTGTTAGAGGGCCTATAGACTATACCCAACAGTGTCTTCATCCCCTTGTTATTTCATACCTCTACCCATATGGATTCTATTATGTATGTATTTCTAAGTAACCAAAGTGCCATATCACTCACTACTGCACTACATTCAGTGTATCAAACTAACAATGGGTCAGTCTGCAGCACATGGTGTGATCTGAGAAGTATATTTGATGAAGCTCCAGCATTTGAGTTTAAATTGTGATTATTTTCAACTTCTGGGAACCACAAGAGCTGACAGAGGCACAAATGGGCTGAATGGCCTCCTTCTGTGCTGTATCATACTATGAGTTTCCCAGGGATACAGTTCCATGGTTACTGGTCAAGTTGGGGAATACAGAACAAGGAGTACCATCAAGCATCTCTCTCACCACCAATCATTTTGATAAAACTAGCTTACTCATTTACCCTTTCAGTTCTCACATAGTAGCTGGGGAGGCCATTCAGCCCCTTGAGCCTATTCCATCATTTATTTATGACTGGTCTGTACCACAAGTCAACCTTGCTTTATATCCCTAGATATCTTTACTCAACAAAAAATGATCATTCTCAGTCTTGAAAGCTCCAGTTGACCCAGAGCATCCACAGTTTTTCAGGAGAGAGAGTCCCAGTCCAGTTCAGGTTTTCCAGTTTCTGAAGAACAGCAAAGTAAAATATTATTTTAATGGGGAGAGACTGCAGAATGCTGTGGTGCAGAGGGATCTGGGTGTCCTGGTAAATGAATCACAAAAATGTTAGCATGCAGGTATGTCAATTAGGAAGGCAAATTGAGTGTTGGCCTTCATTGCAAGGGAAATGGATTATAAAAATAAGGAAGTCTTGCTACAACTGTACAGGGCATTGTGAGTCTGCACCTAGAGTACTGAGTACTCCGTTTTGCTCACCTTACGTAGGGAGGGATCTACTTGAATTGGAGGCAGTTCGGAGAAGGTACAATAGGCTGAATCCTGGGATGAAGGGGTTGTCTTATGAGGAGAGGTTGAGTAGGTTGGGCCTGTACTCATTGAAGTTTAGGAGAATGAGAGGTGATCTTATTGAAACTTAAAAGATTCTTAGGGGGCTTGACAGGGTGGATGCTGAGAGGTTGTTTCCCCTCGAGGAGGAATCTAGAAACAGGGGGAACATTTCAGAACAATGGGTCATCCATTTGAGATGGAAATGAGGAGGAATTTGTTCCCTCAGAGGATCGTTTGCCTGTGGAACTCTCTACCCCAGAGAGCACTGGGGGCTGTTTCATTGAATACATTCAAGGCTGAGTCAGACAGATTTATGGTCAACAAGGGAGTCAAGGGTTAGAGATGGCCAACTGGAAAATGGAGGGGAAACCAAGAACAGATCAACCATGATCTTATTGAATGGTGAAGCAGGCTCAAGGGGTCGAAAGGCCTACTCCTGCTCCTAATTTCTTATGTTTTCTCTTTCCCTTACCTTATTTATAAAAAATATGCTAACTTTCAGCTCCTTTTTCATATTCCATTTTGTATCTATCATCAGTTTGCCTTGACTCCTTTGTTACTTTTATAGCTTCCCCAGCCTGCTATATTTCCACCGATTCTCACATTTGAGTAAGCTTCTTTTTTAACTTGATACAATCTGTTTCTTGACTCGGTTGCTTATCCGAACAAGAGAAGCCTTTGCATTTTAGGAACATGCACTGATCTTATATCATACTGAATACTTCCTTCTGATTAAAACACAGAGATAAGAACAAAACACTGCGGATGCTGGAAATCCAAAACAAAAACAGAATTACCTGGAAAAACTCAGCAGGTCAGGCAGCATCGGCGGAGAAGAAAAGAGTTGACATTTCGAGTCCTCATGACCCTTCAACAGAACTAGGTGAATCCAAGGAGAGGGGTGAAATATAAGCTGGTTTAAGGTGGGGGGAGGGGGGTGTTGTTGGAGGGGAGAGAAGGGGGGGTGGTTGTAGGGACAAGCAAGCAGTGATAGGAGCAGATAATCAAAAGATGTCACAGACAAAAGAACAAAAGAACACAGAGGTGTTGAAGTTGGTGATATTATCTAAACGAATGTGCTAATTAAGAATGGATGGTAGGGCACTCAAGGTATAGCTCTAGTGGGGATGGGGGGAGCATAAAAGATTTAAAAATAATGGAAATAGGTGGGAAAAGAAAAATCTATATAAATTATTGGAAAAAACAAAAGGAAGGGGAAGAAACAGAAAGGGGGTGGGGATGGAGGAGGGAGTTCAAGACCTAAAGTTGTTGAATTCAATATTCAGTCCAGAAGGCTGTAAAGTCCCTAGTCGGAAGATGAGGTGTTGTTCCTCCAGTTTGCGTTGGGCTTCACTGGAACAATGCAGCAAGCCAAGGACAGACATGTGGGCAAGAGAGCAGGGTGGAGTGTTGAAATGGCAAGCGACAGGGAGGTTTGGGTCATTCTTGCGGACAGACTGCAGGTGTTCTGCAAAGCAGTCGCCCAGTTTACGTTTGGTCTCTCCAATGTAGAGGAGACCACATTGGGAGCAACGAATGCAGTAGACTAAGTTGGGGGAGATGCAAGTGAAATGCTGCTTCACTTGAAAGGAATGTTTGGGCCCTTGGATAGTGAGGAGAGAGGAAGTAAAGGGGCAGGTGTTACATCTTTTGTGTGGGCATGGGGAGGTGCCATAGGTGGGGGTTGAGGAGTAGGGGGTGATGGAGGAGTGGACCAGTGTGTCCCGGAGGGAATGATCCCTACGGAATGCCGCCGGGGGGGTGAAGGGAAGATGTGTTTGGTGGTGGCATCATGCTGGAGTTGGTGGAAATGGCGGAGGATGATCCTTTGAATGCAGAGGCTGGTGGGGTGATAAGTGAGGACAAGGGGGACCCTATCATGTTTCTGGGAGGGAGGAGAAGGCGTGAGGGCGGATGCGCGGGAGATGGGCCGGACAGGATTGAGGGCCCTGTCAACCACCGTGGGTGGAAAACCTTGGTTAAGAAAGAGGGAAGACATGTCAGAGGAACTGTTTTTGAAGGTAGCATCATCGGAACAGATGCAACGGAGGCGAAGGAACTGAGAGAATGGGATGGAGTCCTTACAGGAAGCGGGGTGTGAGGAGCTGTAGTCGAGGTAACTGTGGGAGTCGGTGGGTTTGTAATGGATATTGGTGGACAGTCTATCACCAGACATTGAGACAGAGAGGTCAAGGAAGGGAAGGGAAGTGTCAGAGATGGACCATGTGAAAATGATGGAGGGGTGGAGATTGGAAGCAAAATTAATAAATTTTTCCAAGTCCTGACGAAAGCATGAAGCAGCACCGAAATAATCATCAATGTAGCGGAGAAAGAGTTGTGGGAGGGGGCCGGAGTAGGACTGCAACAAGGAATGTTCCACATACCCCATAAAGAGACAGGCATAGCTGGGGCCCATGCGGGTACCCATAGCCACACCTTTTATTTGGAGGAAGTGAGAGGAGTTGAAGGAGAAATTGTTCAGTGTGAGAACAAGTTCAGCCAGACGGAGGAGAGTAGTGGTGGATGGGGATTGTTCGGGCCTCTGTTCAAGGAAGAAGCTAAGGGCCCTCAGACCATCCTGGTGGGGGGATGGAGGTGTAGAGGGATTGAACGTCCATGGTGAAGAGGAAGCGGTTGGGGCCAGGGAACTGGAAATTGTTGATGTGACGTAAGGTGTCAGAGGAATCATGGATATAGGTGGGAAGGGACTGGACAAGGGGAGAGAAAAGGGAGTCAAGATAAGGAGAAATGAGTTCCGTGGGGCAGGAGCAAGCTGACATGATCGGTCTACCGGGACAGTTCTGTTTGTGGATTTTGGGTAGGAGGTAGAAGCGGGCCGTCCGAGGTTGGGCGACTATCAGGTTGGAAGCTGTGGGAGGAAGATCCCCAGAGGAGATGAGGTCAGTGACAGTCCTGGAAACAATGGCTTGATGTTCAGTGGTGGGGTCATGATCCAGGGAGAGGTAGGAGGAAGTGTCTGCGAGTTGACACTCAGCCTCCGCGAGGTAGATGTCAGTGCGCCAGACAACAACAGCACCACCCTTGTCAGCGGGTTTGATGATAATGTCAGGGTTGGACCTGAGAGAATGGAGTGCAGTAAGTTCAGAGAGAGAGAGATTAGAATGGGTGAGAGGAGCAAAGAAATTGAGACGACTAATGTCGCGCCGACAGTTCTCAATGAAAAGATCAAGAGAAGGTAAGAATCCAGAGGGAGGGGCCCAGGTGGAGGGAGAATATTGGAGGTGGGTGAAAGGATCCGTTGAATGGGGAGAGGACTCCTGCCCAAAGAACTGAGCCCGGAGACGAAGACGGCGGAAGAAGAGTTCAGCATCGTGCCGAGCCCGAAATTCATTGAGATGAGGGCGTAAGGGTATGAAACTAAGTCCTTTGCTGAGCACTGAACGTTCAGCATCGGAGAGGGGAAGGTCAGGGGGTATAGTGAATACACGGCTGGGGTTGGGATTGGAAGATGGGGTGGGGATGGAGGGATGGGCAGGGGTGGAGGGTCCTAGATGGGTGTTGGTGTCGATGAGTTGTTAGAGCTTGCGTTCCTTAGCACTTGAGAGAAAGAGAAAAAGTTTCTTGTTGAGGCGTCGGATGAGCCGAAGAATAAAATGAAACTGGGGGCACGCGCAGCTTTGAAAAAGGGTACTGCGGTGCTGCTGGAGGGAGAGGTCGAGTGTGTTCATATGGCGGCGCATGGCACTGAGTGTGGATCTCAGAATGTGACGGGAACAGCAGTCCGAGAAACGTTTTATGTCCTGGAGATAACTGTAATCCTGGATGTGTTCAAAACATGAGGGGTGGAATTTCAGTTGAAATCCACGTGGGGTAAGTCAGAGACGGAGACAGTCACTGAGAAAGGAGATATGGCTGTGAAAGCGGGTTTTAGTAAACACCTTATCAAACACCAGGAGAGAAATGGAAAGCAATGAAGGTGAACAAGGCAAAAGAGAGATACGGAAATCTTGTCGCAGAGACGAACAAAACTTCTTCAAGGTAGGCATTTCTTGAAGAGGAGTGGCAGTCAATTAAACACAGAGATAAAAACAAAAAACTGTGGATGCGGTGCATTGTAGAGCAGTGTCTAGCTGCAGTGAGGTCTCATTACTCTGTATTTGGGTCACTCCATGTAATCATGTTCTGTAATATTAAGGGGATATTAAGGGGAAGTTAGCTAAACACAAGAGGGAGAAAAGAATAACAGGTCATGGTGTCAAGGTGAGATGAAATAGGATAGGAGGAGGCTCATGTGGAGGGTAAACATATGGATATGTTGGACCAGGTGTCCTGTTTCCATACTGTAAATGCTACGTAGTAACCCCACTTTATTGTTGGAGAACCCTAATACTATTATTCAATTACTGGGAGAATCACTCCATGACATCACTCTATGAAAAGGACATCCCATCCTGGTGACATCATTCTATTACTGGGAGACACATCCCCGTGACATCACTCTGCCTCCCCAAACAACAACAACTTATATTTATGTAGCACCTTTAATGTCATACATCGTTCCAAGGTGCTTCACAAGAGCTTTATAAAACAAAGTACAACACCAAACCACATAAGGAGTTATTAGGGCAGATGGTCAAAAGCTTGGTCAAAGAGGTAGGTTTTAAGGAATGTCCTAAAGGAAGAGAGAGAGAGAGAGAGAGAGACAGAGGTAGAGCAGTGGAGAGGTGTAGACAGCGAATTTCAAAACATGGGGCCCAGGCAACTGAAAGTTCGGCTGCCAATGGGGGGGGGGGATTGTAATTAGGAATGCATGAGAGGCATCACTCCCTGTGACACTGGCACACTCCCTCCTTGTAAGCAAAGCAAAGTGTTTGACAAAGTTAACAGAATTGTAGCTCATGGAATAGGAGGGTCAGTGTTAAACTTGGAAATAAAATTGGCTTAAGGACAGAAAACAGCTAGTGGTGATTAATGGTTATTTTTCAGACTTGAGGATAGTAGATAATGTTCAGTCCCAGGACCACGGCTTTTTCTGACTTGCACATTGGAATACAGAGTAAAATGTCAAAATTTACTTAGAGGTGGGGCAGACAGTGAGGAGGATACAAATTGGCTGCAATAGGTTAGCAGATTCCACAGGCAAGTGGGAGATTAAATTTAATACAAAGAAGTGGGAGGTGCTGCATTTTGGTAGAATGGGCAGGCAGAGGTAACAGAGACTGCAGTTCTAACAATTATGCAGTGTTACAGGGACCTGGGAGTGCGTGTGCATTGATCTTAGAAGGTGACAGGATAATTGAGGGAGTGAATAGCAAAGCATATGATATCTTGGACTTCATCAATAGAGGCACTGATTAGCAAAGCAAAGAATTTGTGCTGAACCTTTCAAGGCTCTGGTTAAGCCACAACTAGAGTATGGTGTCCAATTCTGGTCACCACACTTTAGGAAGGATGTGAGGGTCCTTGAGATGGTGCGGAGGAGATTTACCAGAACAGTTCCAGGGGATGGAGGATTTTAGTCACCAGGTTAGGGTGGAGAAGTTGGGATTGTTCTCCTTGGAGAAAAGGAGAATGAGGGCGGATTTGATAGAGGGGGACAAGGGGGGATTTGATAGAGGGGTACAATGGGGGATTTGACAGAGGGGTACAGGGGGGATTCGATAGAGGGGCACAATGGGGGATTTGATAGAGGGGTACAGGGGGGATTAGATGGAGTGGGACAACATTGTGACAGGTTTAGATAAGGCAGATAAAAGAAAGCTATTCTAATTAGCTGATTATACAAAGACCAGGGGACACAGATTTAAGATTTTGGGTAAGAGATTCAGGGGAATAAGAACGTAAGAACATAAGAACTAAGAGCAGGAGTAGGCAATTCAGCCCCTCGAGCCTGCCCCTTTCATTACGATCATGGCTGATCTCATTTCGGCCTCAACTCCAATTTCCCGCCCTCTCCCCATAACCTTTCAACCCATTACTAATTAAAAATCTGTCTATCTCCTCCTTAAATTTATTCAGCGTCCCGGCATCCACTGCACTCTGAGGTAGTGAATTCCACAGATTCACGGCCCTTTGAGAAAAGTAATTCCTCCTCATCTCTGATTTAAATCTACCACCCCTTAGCCTAAAACCATGGCCTCCTCATGTGAGAAGGAACTTTTTTACACAGCGAGCGGTAATAGTCTGGAACCTGCTGCCCATGAGGGTGATGGATGTGGAGATGATGAATGACTTCAAAAGGAAATTCCCTCTCTCTAATGTTCTCTTGAAGTGAGGAGGACATTTGGCTCAGACCCCATGGCTATGGCTTGCACATGGAGTCGTTTAACGTGGTGAGAGTGTGGAGCTACATTTACCACGCCGTTCTGGCCGACCAGGAAACTCTCCCACTCTTACCGCCTGCCATAGGCATATCGGAAGGATTTACAGATTGACACCCAGCCTGCTTGTCCACACCCTGGATGCATCTTCTGTCACATGCAAATATACAAATTAGGAGCAGTAGGCCATTCGGCCCCTCGAGCCTGCTTTGCCATTTGATAAGATCATGGCTGACCTGATTGTGGCCTTAACTCTAATTTCCCACCTACCCTTTTCCACAGAATCACAGAATCACACAGTGCAGAAGAGGCCCTTCGGCCCATTGAGTCTGCATCGACACGTGAGAAACACCTGACCTACCTACCTAATCCGATTTACCAGCACTTGGCCCATAGCCTTGAATGTTATAACGTGCCAAGTGCTCATCCAGGTACTTTTTAAAGGATGTGAGGCAACCCGCCTCCACCACCCTCCCAGGCAGTGTATTCCAGACCGTCACCACTCTCTGGGTAAAAGAGTTTTTCCTCACATCCCCCCTAAACCTCCTGCCCCTCACCTTGATCTTATGCCCCTTGTGACTGACCCTTCAACTAAGGGGAACAGCTGCTCCCTATCCACCCTGTCCATGCCCCTCATAATCTTGTACACCTCAATCTGGTCGCCCCTCAGTCTTCTCTGCTCCAATGAAAACAACCCGAGTCTATCCAACCTCTCTTCATAATTTAAATGTTTCATCCCTGGCAACATCCTGGTGAATCTCCTCTGCACCCCCTCCAGTGCAATCACATCCTTCCTATAATGTGATGGCCAGAACTGCACTCAGTACTCCAGCTGTGGCCTCACCAAGGTTCTATACAACTCCAACATGACCTCCCTACTTTTGTAATCTATGCCTCGATTGATAAAGGCAAGTGTCCCATATGCCTTTTTCACCACCCCACTAACATGCCCCTCCACCTTCATGCCACATGCCACTGTCCCCTTTGTTCCTCAGAACTTCCTAGTGCCACGCCGTTCATTGAATACTTCCTTGTCAAATTACTCCTTCCAAAGTGTATCACCTCACACTTTTCAGGGTTAAATTCCACCTGCCGCTTATCTGTCCATTTGACCATCCCATCTATATTTTCCTGTAGCCTAAGACACTCAACCTCACTGTTAACCACCCGGCCAATCTTTGTGTCATCCACAAGCTTACTAATCCTACCCCCCACATAGTCATCTATGTTGTTTATATAAATGACAAATAATAGGGGACCCAGCACAGATCCCTGTGGTACGCCACTGGACACTGGCTTCCAGTCACTAAAGCATCCTTCTGTCATCACCCTCTGTCTCCTACAACTAAGCCAATTTTGAATCCACCTTATCAAATTACCCTGTATCCCATGTGCATTTGCCTTCTTTTTAAGTCTCCCATGTGGGACCTTGCCAAAGGCTTTGCTGAAATCCATATAAACTACATCAACTGCACTACCCTCATCTACACACCTGGTCACTTCCTCAAAAAATTCAATCAAATTTGTTAGGCATGACCTCCCCCTGACAAAGCCATGCTGACTATCCCTGATCAAACCTTGCCTCTCCAAGTGGAGAAAGAGTCTCTCCTTCAGAATTTTCTCCAATAGTTTCCCTACCACTGATGTGAGACTCACTGGCCTGTAGTTCCCTGGCTTATCTCTACAACCCTTCTTAAACAGCGGAACCACATTAGCTGTTCTCCAGTCCTCTGGCACCTCCCCCGTGGCCAGAGAGGAATTAAAAATTTGGGTCAGAGCCTCTGCAATCTCCTCCCTTGCCTCCCTCAGCAGTCTGGGACACAAATCATCCGGACCTGGAGGTTTGTACACTTTTAAGCCTGCCAACACCTCCAATACCTTGTTACTCCCTCTATCAATTTGCTCAAGAACTTCGCACTCTCTCTCCCTGAGTTCAATACCTTCATCCTCATTCTCTTGGGTGAAGACGGATGTGAAGTATTCATTCAACGCTCTAGTGATGTCCTCTGGCTCCACCCATAGATTGCCTCTTTGGTCCCTTCTGGGTCCTACTCTTTCCCTGGTTATCCTCTTCCCATTGATATACTTAAAGAATATCTTGGGATTTTCCCTACTTTTACCAGCCAGAGCTTTCTCATATCCCCTCTTTGCTCTCCTAATTGCTTTCTTAAGCTCCACCCTGCTCTTTCTGTGCTCCACTAATGCCTCTGCTGATGTGCTTCCCTTGTACCTGCTAAAAGCCTCTCTTTTCCTTCTCATCGTAACCTGAATATCTCTGGTCATCCATGGTTCTTTGGGCTTGTTACCCCTTCCTATCACCCTATAGGGAACATGTTGAGCCTGTTCCCTCCCCATTTCCTTTTTGAACGCCCCTCCACTGCTCCTCTGTAGATTTCCCCACAAGTAGCTGTTCCCAGTCTACCTTAGCCAGATCCTGCCTTATTTTACTAAAATCCACTCTCCACCAATCCAAAATTTTTTTTGCAACTTGTCTATTTTTTTGTCCACAACAAACGTAAACTGTACCATGTTGTGGTCACTATCGCTAAGATGCTCCCCCACCACCACCTCAGCCACCTGTCCAGCTTCATTCCTCAGAATTAGGTCCAGCAATGCACCGTCCCTTGTTGGACCCTCTACATATTGACCTAAAAAGTTCTCCTGTACACATTTCAAGAAATCCACTCCATCCAAACCCTTAACACTATGTCTATCCCAATTAATGTTGGGAAAGTTGAAATCACCTAATATAATTACCTTATTGTTATTGTTTTTACACACATCCGCAAATTGTTCACATATTTGCTCCTCAATTTCCCGCTGACTATCTGGGGGTCTATAATAAACACCTAACAATGTGGCTGCCCCTTTTTTATTCCTAAGCTCTACCCACAAATCTTCATTTGATGCCCCCTCCAAGATACCATCTCTCCTTACTGCAGTAACTGACTCCTTAACTAATAATGCAATGCCTCCTCCTCTTTTACCCCCTCTCCGTCTCGCCTGAAGATTCTATATCCCGGAATGTTGAGCTGCCAATCCTGCCCCTCCCTCAACCACATCTCAGTGATGGCTACTATATCACAATTCCACGTGTCAATCCTCACCCTTAACTCCAGGGGGAGGCAGTGGTGTAGTGGTATTATCACTGGGCTAGTTTTCCAGAGACCCAGGGTAATGCTCTGGGGACCCTGGGTTTGAATACCATTATGGCAGATGATGAAATTTCAATTCAATAAAAAATCAGGAATTAAAAGTCTGATGCTGACTATGGTTATTGTAAAAACCCATCTGGTTCACTGATGCCCTTTAGGGAAGGAAATCTGCCGACCTTACCCGGTCTGACCTGCATGTGACTCCAGACCCACAGCAATGGAGTTGACTCTTAAATGTCCTCTGAACAAAAGCAATTAGGGATGGACAATAAATGCTGGCCTTGTCAGTGACATCCATGAACAAATAATAAAAAAAAAATTCCCTTGTTACTGAAGAATCTATCTACCTCTGTCTTAAAAATATTCAAGACTCTGAGTCCACTTTGTGGAAGAGAGTTCCAAAAATTTCTTCTCATCTCTGTCTTAAGTGGGGGCAACTTATTTTTAAACTGTCCCCTCGTTCTAGTGTCTCCCAAAGGGGGAATCACCATTTCAGCATCCACCCTGTCAAGTCCCCTCAGGATTTTATATGTTTCAATAAGATCACCTCTCAATCTTCTAAACGCCATTGGAAACAGTCCCAAACTGTCCAGTCTTTCCTCATGAGATAACCCTGACCCCTCCATCCCAGGAATCAGTTGAGTGAACCTTCTCTGAACTGCTCCTAATGCATTTATATCCTTCAATAAAGAGATCAAAACTGTACTCCAGTTCTCCAGATGTGGTTTTGTGTGGCCCATGGCCATCAAGTGCCTGGGGTAGGACTAAAACCCAGAGTTTCTGGTTCAGAGGCAGGAACACTACACACCGCACCACAAGAGCTCCTAGAAAGAGAACTGGATGTATACTCCCAACATCCTGGGAGTTACCATTGACCCAAAACTGAACTGGAGCAGCCATATAAATACTGTGGCTACATGATAGGGACAGAAGCTAGGAATCATGCAGCGAGTAACTCACTTTCTGACTCCCCAAAGCTTGTTCAACGTTGACAAGGCACAAGTCAGGAGTGTGATGGAATACTCACCACTTGCCTGGATGAGTGCAGCTCCCACAACACTCAAGAAGCTCGTCACCATCCAGGATAAAGCAGCCTACTTGATTAGTACCATATCCACAAACATTCACTCCCTCCACCATCTATGCACAGTACCAGCAGTGTGTGTACCATCTACAAGATGCACTGCAGGAATTCACCAAGGCTCCTTAGACAGCACCTTCCAAACCCATGACCACTACCATGTAGAAGGACAAGGGCAGCAGACACATGGGAACACCACCACCTGGAAGTTCCTCTCCAAGTCACTCACCGTCCTGACTTGGAAATATATCGGCCGTTCCTTCACTGTCGCTGGGTCAAAATCCTGGAACTCCCTCCCTAACAGCACTGTGGGTGTACCTACACCACATGGACTGCAGCGGCTCAAGAAGGAAGCTCACCACCACCTTCTCAAGGGGCAACTAGGTGTGGGCAATAAATGCTGGGCCCAGCCAGCGACGCCCACACCCCATGGCGGCCGGGCAGGGGAGTGGGACTGACTGGATGGGCTCCACAGGGAGACAGCGTGGACTCGATGGGCTGAATGGGTTCCTCCTGGTCCACAGGGAGTGAGTGACGTCACGGGTGTGAGTGTGTGGGTGGGGGGGGTCTCCCGGTGACGTCACTGCGAGTGTTACTTTTTTTCCCGGTGTCGTCACTGGGAGAGTGTCAGTTTCCCGGTGACGTCACCGCGCGCGGGAGGAGGAGGGGGGGGGATCCCCGCTGACGTCACGGGGAGGATTCAGGTCCCGGGAATCGCGGCGGACCCGGTAAGAGGGGCGGGATCCGGGGCCCCGGGATCCGGGCTGAAGCCGGCGGCCCGGCCTGGCCTGTCCCGTCTCACAGGCCCTGGGATCCCCGGCCCACAGACTGCCGCAGCTCCAGGCCCGGGCGCTGCAACCGCGGGGGAAAGAACCGCATCAGCCCCGGTACCAGCGGAGCCCGGGGTGGGGGGGGGGGGGGGGGTGGGGAAGAGTCTGTGTCCCTGGGGGGGGGGGGAGGGGGGGGAGAGTGTGTGTGTCCCGGGGGGAGGGGGGGGGTGGTGGTGGAGAGTGTGTGTGTCCCTGGGGGGTGGGGAGGGGGGAGAGTGTGTGTGTCCCTGGGGGGTGGGGAGGGGGGAGAGTGTGTGTGTCCCTGGGGGGGGGGGGGGGGGGGGAGAGTGTGTGTGTCCCTGGGGGAGGGGGGGGGGGAGAGTGTGTGTGTCCCTGGGGGAGGGGGGGGGGTGGTGGAGAGTGTGTGTGTCCCTGGGGGAGGGGGGGGGGTGGTGGTGGAGAGTGTGTGTGTCCCTGGGGGAGGGGGGGGGGGGAGAGTGTGTGTGTCCCTGGGGGAGGGGGGGGTGGTGGAGAGTGTGTGTGTCCCTGGGGGAGGGGGGGGTGGTGGAGAGTGTGTGTGTCCCTGGGGGAGGGGGGGGGGGGAGAGTGTGTGTGTCCCTGGGGGAGGGGGGGGGGGTGGTGGAGAGTGTGTGTGTCCCTGGGGGAGGGGGGGGGGGGGGAGAGTGTGTGTGTCCCTGGGGGAGGGGGGGGGTGGTGGTGGAGAGTGTGTGTGTCCCTGGGGGAGGGGGGGGGGTGGTGGTGGAGAGTGTGTGTGTCCCTGGGGGAGGGGGGGGGGTGGTGGAGAGTGTGTGTGTCCCTGGGGGGTGAGGAGGGGGAAGAGTGTGTGTGTCCCTGGGGGAGGGGGGGGGGGGGGTGGAGAGTGTGTGTGTCCCTGGGGGAGGGGGGGGGTGGTGGTGGAGAGTGTGTGTGTCCCTGGGGGAGGGGGGGGGGGTGGTGGAGAGTGTGTGTGTCCCTGGGGGGTGGGGAGGGGGGAGAGTGTGTGTGTCCCTGGGGGGGTGGGGAGGGGGGAGAGTGTGTGTGTCCCTGGGGGAGGGGGGGGGTGGTGGAGAGTGTGTGTGTCCCTGGGGGAGGGGGGGGTGGTGGAGAGTGTGTGTGTCCCTGGGGGAGGGGGGGGTGGTGGAGAGTGTGTGTGTCCCTGGGGGAGGGGGGGGTGGTGGAGAGTGTGTGTGTCCCTGGGGGAGGGGGGGGGTGGTGGAGAGTGTGTGTGTCCCTGGGGGAGGGGGGGGGGTGGTGGAGAGTGTGTGTGTCCCTGGGGGAGGGGGGGGGTGGTGGTGGAGAGTTTGTGTGTCCCTGGGGGGTGAGGAGGGGGGAGAGTGTGTGTGTCCCTGGGGGAGGGGGGGGGGGGTGGAGAGTTTGTGTGTCCCTGGGGGGGTGGGGAGGGGGGAGAGTGTGTGTGTCCCTGGGGGGGTGGGGAGGGGGGGAGAGTGTGTGTGTCCCTGGGGGAGGGGGGGGGGGAGAGTGTGTGTGTCCCTGGGGGGTGGGGAGGGGGGAGAGTGTGTGTGTCCCTGGGGGGGTGGGGAGGGGGGAGAGTGTGTGTGTCCCTGGGGGAGGGGGGGGGGGGGAGAGTGTGTGTGTCCCTGGGGGGTGGGGAGGGGGGAGAGTGTGTGTGTCCCTGGGGGAGGGGGGGGGGTGGTGGAGAGTGTGTGTGTCCCTGGGGGAGGGGGGGGTGGTGGAGAGTGTGTGTGTCCCTGGGGGAGGGGGGGGTGGTGGAGAGTGTGTGTGTCCCTGGGGGGTGAGGAGGGGGGAGAGTGTGTGTGTCCCTGGGGGAGGGGGAGGGGGGAGAGTGTGTGTGTCCCTGGGGGAGGGGGGGGGGTGGTGGAGAGTGTGTGTGTCCCTGGGGGAGGGGGGGGTGGTGGAGAGTGTGTGTGTCCCTGGGGGAGGGGGGGGGGTGGTGGAGAGTGTGTGTGTCCCTGGGGGAGGGGGGAGGGGGGAGAGTGTGTGTGTCCCTGGGGGAGGGGGGGGGGTGGTGGAGAGTGTGTGTGTCCCTGGGGGGTGGGGAGGGGGGAGAGTGTGTGTGTCCCTGGGGGAGGGGGGGGGTGGTGGAGAGTGTGTGTGTCCCTGGGGGGTGGGGAGGGGGGAGAGTGTGTGTGTCCCTGGGGGAGGGGGAGGGGGGAGAGTGTGTGTGTCCCTGGGGGAGGGGGGGGGGTGGTGGTGGAGAGTGTGTGTGTCCCTGGGGGGTGGGGAGGGGGGAGAGTGTGTGTGTCCCTGGGGGAGGGGGGGGTGGTGGAGAGTGTGTGTGTCCCTGGGGGAGGGGGGGGTGGTGGAGAGTGTGTGTGTCCCTGGGGGAGGGGGGGGGGTGGTGGAGAGTGTGTGTGTCCCTGGGGGAGGGGGGGGGGAGAGTGTGTGTGTCCCTGGGGGGTGGGGAGGGGGGAGAGTGTGTGTGTCCCTGGGGGGGTGGGGAGGGGGGAGAGTGTGTGTGTCCCTGGGGGGTGGGGAGGGGGGAGAGTGTGTGTGTCCCTGGGGGAGGGGGGGGGGGAGAGTGTGTGTGTCCCTGGGGAGGGGGAGGGGGGAGA
The DNA here is from genome assembly GCF_017639515.1 of Carcharodon carcharias. Taxonomy (NCBI): domain Eukaryota; kingdom Metazoa; phylum Chordata; class Chondrichthyes; order Lamniformes; family Lamnidae; genus Carcharodon; species Carcharodon carcharias. The sequence goes on from NC_054486.1 coordinate 110,540,574, forward strand.
GTGTGTGTGTCCCTGGGGGAGGGGGGAGGGGGGAGAGTGTGTGTGTCCCTGGGGGGGTGGGGAGGGGGGAGAGTGTGTGTGTCCCTGGGGGAGGGGGGGGTGGTGGAGAGTGTGTGTGTCCCTGGGGGAGGGGGTGGTGGAGAGTGTGTGTGTCCCTGGGGGAGGGGGGGGGTGGTGGAGAGTGTGTGTGTCCCTGGGGGAGGGGGGGGGGGAGAGTGTGTGTGTCCCTGGGGGAGGGGGGGGGTGGTGGTGGAGAGTGTGTGTGTCCCTGGGGGGTGGGGAGGGGGGTGGTGGAGAGTGTGTGTGTCCCTGGGGGGTGGGGAGGGGGGTGGTGGAGAGTGTGTGTGTCCCTGGGGGAGGGGGGGGGGGTGGTGGAGAGTGTGTGTGTCCCTGGGGGAGGGGGAGGGTGGAGAGTGTGTGTGTCCCTGGGGGGTGGGGAGGGGGGTGGTGGAGAGTGTGTGTGTCCCTGGGGGAGGGGGAGGGGGGAGAGTGTGTGTGTCCCTGGGGGAGGGGGGGGTGGTGGAGAGTGTGTGTGTCCCTGGGGGGTGGGGAGGGGGGGAGAGTGTGTGTGTCCCTGGGGGGGGGGGTGTGGTGGGAGAGTGTGTGTGTCCCTGGGGAGGGGGGGGGTGGTGGTGGAGAGTGTGTGTGTCCCTGGGGGAGGGGGGGGGTGGTGGAGAGTGTGTGTGTCCCTGGGGGAGGGGGGGGTGGTGGAGAGTGTGTGTGTCCCTGGGGGAGGGGGGGGGGTGGTGGAGAGTGTGTGTGTCCCTGGGGGAGGGGGGGGGTGTGGAGAGTGTGTGTGTCCCTGGGGGAGGGGGGGGGGTGGTGGAGAGTGTGTGTGTCCCTGGGGGAGGGGGGGGGTGGTGGAGAGTGTGTGTGTCCCTGGGGGAGGGGGGGGGGTGGTGGAGAGTGTGTGTGTCCCTGGGGGAGGGGGGGGGGGGTGGAGAGTGTGTGTGTCCCTGGGGGAGGGGGAGGGGTGGTGGAGAGTGTGTGTGTCCCTGGGGGAGGGGGAGGGGGGAGAGTGTGTGTGTCCCTGGGGGAGGGGGGGGGTGGTGGAGAGTGTGTGTGTCCCTGGGGGAGGGGGAGGGGGGAGAGTGTGTGTGTCCCTGGGGGGTGGGGAGGGGGGAGAGTGTGTGTGTCCCTGGGGGAGGGGGGGGGTGGTGGAGAGTGTGTGTGTCCCTGGGGGGTGGGGAGGGGGGTGGTGGAGAGTGTGTGTGTCCCTGGGGGAGGGGGGAGGGGGGAGAGTGTGTGTGTCCCTGGGGGAGGGGGGGGGTGGTGGAGAGTGTGTGTGTCCCTGGGGGGGGGGGTGGTGGAGAGTGTGTGTGTCCCTGGGGAGGGGGAGGGGGGAGAGTGTGTGTGTCCCTGGGGGAGGGGGGGGGTGGTGGAGAGTGTGTGTGTCCCTGGGGGAGGGGGAGGGGGGAGAGTGTGTGTGTCCCTGGGGGAGGGGGAGGGGGGGAGAGTGTGTGTGTCCCTGGGGGAGGGGGGGGGTGGTGGAGAGTGTGTGTGTCCCTGGGGGGTGGGGAGGGGGGAGAGTGTGTGTGTCCCTGGGGGAGGGGGGGGGGGTGGTGGAGAGTGTGTGTGTCCCTGGGGGGTGGGGAGGGGGGAGAGTGTGTGTGTCCCTGGGGGAGGGGGGGGTGGTGGTGGAGAGTGTGTGTGTCCCTGGGGGAGGGGGGGGGGGTGGTGGAGAGTGTGTGTGTCCCTGGGGGAGGGGGGTGGTGGAGAGTGTGTGTGTCCCTGGGGGAGGGGGGGTGGGGGAGAGTGTGTGTGTCCCTGGGGGAGGGGGGGGTGGTGGAGAGTGTGTGTGTCCCTGGGGGAGGGGGGGGGGGTGGTGGAGAGTGTGTGTGTCCCTGGGGGAGGGGGGGGGGTGGTGGTGGAGAGTTTGTGTGTCCCTGGGGGGGGAGGAGGGGGGAGAGTGTGTGTGTCCCTGGGGGAGGGGGGGGGTGGTGGAGAGTGTGTGTGTCCCTGGGGGAGGGGGGGGGTGGTGGTGGAGAGTTTGTGTGTCCCTGGGGGGTGAGGAGGGGGGAGAGTGTGTGTGTCCCTGGGGGAGGGGGGGGGGGGGGAGAGTGTGTGTGTCCCTGGGGGAGGGGGGGGTGGTGGAGAGTGTGTGTGTCCCTGGGGGGTGAGGAGGGGGGAGAGTGTGTGTGTCCTGGGGGAGGGGGAGGGGGGGAGAGTGTGTGTGTCCCTGGGGGAGGGGGGGGGTGGTGGAGAGTGTGTGTGTCCCTGGGGGGGTGGGGAGGGGGGAGAGTGTGTGTGTCCCTGGGGGGGTGGGGAGGGGGGAGAGTGTGTGTGTCCCTGGGGGGTGAGGAGGGGGGAGAGTGTGTGTGTCCCTGGGGGGTGAGGAGGGGGGAGAGTGTGTGTGTCCCTGGGGGGTGGGGAGGGGGGAGAGTGTGTGTGTCCCTGGGGGGTGGGGAGGGGGGAGAGTGTGTGTGTCCCTGGGGGAGGGGGAGGGGGGAGAGTGTGTGTGTCCCTGGGGGAGGGGGGGGTGGTGGAGAGTGTGTGTGTCCCGGGGGGAGGGGGAGGGGGAGGGGGGAGAGTGTGTGTGTCCCTGGGGGAGGGGGGGGGGGAGAGTGTGGTGTGTCCCTGGGGGAGGGGGAGGGGGGAGAGTGTGTGTGTCCCTGGGGGAGGGGGAGGGGGGAGAGTGTGTGTGTCCCTGGGGGAGGGGGAGGGGGGAGAGTGTGTGTGTCCCTGGGGGAGGGGGGTGGTGGTGGAGAGTGTGTGTGTCCCTGGGGGAGGGGGGGGTGGTGGTGGAGAGTGTGTGTGTCCCTGGGGGAGGGGGAGGGGGGAGAGTGTGTGTGTCCCTGGGGGAGGGGGGGGGGTGGTGGAGAGTGTGTGTGTCCCTGGGGGAGGGGGGGGGGGTGGTGGAGAGTGTGTGTGTCCCTGGGGGAGGGGGGGGGGGTGGTGGAGAGTGTGTGTGTCCCGGGGGGAGGGGGGGGTGGTGGAGAGTGTGTGTGTCCTGGGGGAGGGGGGGGGTGGTGGAGAGTGTGTGTGTCCCTGGGGGAGGGGGGGTGGGGGAAGAGTGTGTGTGTCCCTGGGGGAGGGGGGGGGGTGGTGGAGAGTGTGTGTGTCCCTGGGGGAGGGGGGGTGGGGGAAGAGTGTGTGTGTCCCTGGGGGAGGGGGGGTGGGGGAAGAGTGTGTGTGTCCCTGGGGGAGGGGGGGGGGTGGTGGAGAGTGTGTGTGTCCCTGGGGGAGGGGGGTGGTGGAGAGTGTGTGTGTCCCTGGGGGAGGGGGGGGTGGTGGAGAGTGTGTGTGTCCCTGGGGGAGGGGGGTGGTGGAGAGTGTGTGTGTCCCTGGGGGAGGGGGGGGGGTGGAGAGTGTGTGTGTCCCTGGGGGAGGGGAGGGGGGGGTGGTGAAGAGTGTGTGTGTCCCTGGAGGAGGGGAGTGGGGGGGTGGAGAGTGTGTGTGTCCCTGGGCGAGGGGGGGGGGGGTGGTGGGAAGAGTGTGTGTGTCCCTGGGGGAGGTGGGGGCGGGGAAGAGTGTGTGTGTCCCTGGGGGAGGGGGGGTGGGGGTGGGAAGAGTGTGTGTGTCCCTGGGGGAGGGGGTGTGGAAGAGTGTGTGTGTCCCTGGGGGAGGGGGGGTGAGGGTGGGAAGAGTGTGTGTGTCCCTGGGGGAGGGGGGGGCGGTGGTGGGAAGAGTGTGTGTGTCCCTGGGGGAGGGGGTGTGGAAGAGTGTGTGTGTCCCTGGGGGAGGTGGGGGGCGGAGAGTGTGTGTGTGTCCGGGGGTGGGGTTGACGGGAGAGTGTGTGTCCCGGGGGTGAGTGGGAGAGGGAATCTGTGTGTCTTTGCGGGTGGGGGTGGAAAGGGTCCGTGTGTTCTTTGGGGTGAGTGGGTGAGAGAATGTGTGTTTCCCTGGGGGTGAGGGGGAGAGAGGGTCTGTGCGTCCCTGGGGCTGGGCGGGGGGGATGTGTCCTGGGCGTGAGGGGGAGTGGGGGGTGGGTGGGGAAGGTGGGTTGTCTGTGTGTCCCCGGGGGTAACGGGGTGAGTCTGTGTGTCCTGTGGGGTGGGGTTGGGAGGGAATTTGGTCAGTTGTGAAACCAGTTGAGTGGTGACGACCTGAGAGTTGACTATTTCTTCAATTTTTGATCAAACTGTCAATAAGAACAAGGTGCATCTGTTCTCATTAATCAGAATGAGAGGAGTGCAGAGATCTCAGTGGGTTGTGGGCTTGGAGTGGATCACAGAGATAGGGAGGGGTAAGGCCATGGATGGATTTGAAAACAAGGAGGAGCATTTACAAATCGAGGTGGTATTTCTTCGGGAACAGGTACAGCGCAGTGAGAACCAGGCTGACAGAACCTGTGTTTTTAATTGTTCATGTGGTTATCACTGGCTGGGCCAACATTTTTATTGCCCATTCCTAGTTGCTCTTGAGAAGGTGGTGGTGAACTGCCTTCTTGAACCGCTGCAGTCCGTGTGGTGTAGGTACACCCACAGTGCTGTTAGGGAGGGAGTTCCAGGATTTTGACCCAGTGACAATGAAGGAACGGCGATATATTTCCAAGTCAGGATGGTGAGTGGCTTGGAGGGGATCTTCTAGGTGGTGGTGTTCCCATGTGTCTGCTGCCCTTGTCCTTCTAGATGGTAGTGGCTGTGGGTTTGGAAGGTACTGCCTAAGGAGCCTTGGTGAATTCCTGCAGTGTATCTTGTAGATGGTACACACTGCTGCTACTGTGAGTTGATGGTGAGGGGAGCGAATATTTAATGTGGTGGATGGGATGCCAATCAAACAGGCTGCTTTGTCCTGGATGTTGTCAAGTTTCTTGATAAGGGGTTACCATTGACCAGAAACTGAACTGGACTAGCCATATAAATACTGTGGCTACAAGAACAGGTCAGAGGCTGGGAATCTTGCAGCAAGTAACTCACCTCCTGACAACCCAAAGCCTGACCAACTTCTACAAGGCACAAGTCAGGAGTGTGATGGAATACTCTTCAGTTGCCTGGATGAGTGCAGCTCCCACAACGCTCAAGAAGCTTGACACCGTCCAGGACAAAGCAGCTTGCTTGACTGGCACCCCATCCACCCCAGTTCATTCCTTAAATGTTCCCTCCCCTCCAGGCAGTGCAGAGTGTATTTTGGTGCAAGTTTGGCAGCAGAGTTTTGGATGACATCAAGTTTACAGATGGTAGAATGTGGGCACTGGCCAGGAGAATATTGAAATAGTCAAATTGAGAGGTAGCAAAGACGTGGGGTTATGGATTTCAGCAGCTGGTGAGCTGAGGCAGAGTTGGAGTCTGGTGATGTTATGGAAGTGGAAATAGGTGGTCTTAGAGATGGAGTGGATGAGATCAAAAATTCCTCTCAGGGTTAAATGGGCAAGTGGGTGGCAAACCATAAGAGCTTGTACTTGTTTTAACAATGTCAAAGCGAGTTTGAGACTGGGGATGGGGGAAAGAGTTCCTGTGTTGTGTTTTGCATTATGTTACAGCCACAGACACAGGGCTCTGAACCGATGTTTGTTTAGCTGCTGCATTCATGCACCTTGTAATGTGGTTTCTCAGCCCCCCAGAAATGGGGCTCGTTCATCTCACCACACTGCCTAACATAACCGCAGCAACGACTGATGGAGATTCACGCGTTACAAGGGCAGGTAGATGTTATTTTACCTGCAAGGCTGCAACCTTTTGCATGTTTTTCATCTCATGCTTTGAAACTTGTTACAGTGCACCGGTGAATTTCAGAGACAGTTTGAGGCTTTTTACATACAGGCTGTGCAAAATATCACTTGAATGTGATGTAGATTTGGGTTTGTTGGCGCTCTCACTATTTCCTGGTTTGGGCCCAGTTTATCTCTTTCATTTTAAGGCTTTTATCACAATGTTCTCCTGTCTGAATGATCTGCAGTTTGCACCAAACAGTTTTCTAAGTGGGTTAAACACAGGAGACTCTCATTCTGCTCCCCATCCCCTCCAGAGACCAGGACTAACCATCTAGAGGGCATGAATTCAAATCTCACTGCGGGCAGTTTGAGAATCCGAATTGAGTTTAAATATTCTGGAATATTCAGGAATCGTGACCACGAGGCTGTCGGATTGTCATAAAAATCCAACTCGTTCTTCGTGTCCTTTTAGGGAAGGGAATCTGCCGTCTTTACCCGGCTTGGTCTACACATGACTCCAGACCCACAGCCATGTGGTTGACCCCTAACTGCCCTCTGACATGACCCAGCAAGCCCCTCAGTTCAAGAGCCAATTAGGGATGGGCAACAAATGCTGGGCTTGCCAGCGACACACTCATCCTGTGAAATAATTCAAAAAAATAGAGTAGGAGAATTTAAGGAGGTGGTTGCTTTTTTAACTGCCCTCTGAAATGACCTAGCGAAACCCTCAGTTGCATGAAGTCGAGGGCAGAGGAGAATGAACAGTTGATGCTGGTGTTGTTGGTGATGCCACAAGAATGAATTTTAAAATATTCAGATTACTAAGTGATTTCTTCATGCCAATTCTCAACTCTTTCCGCTGCTCCCCACCAACTTCCCACCTCGTGTCTTCCAAAAGCACCGACACCCCCATGTACATCTGACACTGGGGTTGCTGATCCTAGCCAGGTGTGACCCAGCCACTGAGCCACTCAACATAGGGACATTTCCCCCTTGCATTGGTGGCTGGCTTGAGAATGACTCCAACTAGGGGACAGAGTTTAAAAAATAAGGGGTCTCCCATTTAAGACGGAGCTGAGAAGAATTTTCTTTCTCTGGGGGTCGTGAACCTTGGGGACTCTCTTCCTCAGAGAGCGATGGAGGCAGGGTCACTGAATATGTTTAAGGCAGAGGTGGGTACGTTCTTGACGAACAAGGGGGTGAAAGGCAGTGGTAGGCGGGAATGTGGAGTTGAGGCTACAATCAGATCAGCCATGATCTTAGTGAATGGTGCAGCAGGCTCAAGGGGCCGAATGGCCTAGTCTTGCTCCTGATTTGTATGTTCTTATGTGGGGGCCAGAATTGGACACACTAATCCTGTTCAGAACTTATCTGAGATTTGTAAAGATTTAGCTCGAAGAGCTGATGGCCTACTCCTGCCCCTAATTCATATGCTCGTATGTGTGTACGTATGTAATTGTTTACAGGAAGGCGGACTTGCATTTTTACAGCACCTTTCACAATCTCTGAATTTCTCAAAGCAATCTCTACAGTCCATGAAGTGCAGTCATGTGATAATGATCAGATAATCAATTATGTTTTAGATTTTGACTGGAGGATAAATATTTACCCCAGGACATTGGGCAGGACACCCCGGCTCCTCTTCAAAGTAGCATACGTGGGACAGTCTCGCCAGGATGTGTGCACTGCTGGCAATTCCAGGCCTTAATTGCCTGCCCCTCAGGGAGTTAAGGGTTAATCATGTAGTGAGGGTGGACAGGAGTCACATGTTGGCCAGGTTGGATAAGGGCATTGATGGAGGTGATTGGAGGTCATTTCTGTTGCTCACTCACAAATGATGAGATTTAATGACTTGGTTTCACATGTAGCTGTGGTGGGATTTGAACCCAGTTGCTTGCCCAGTCCCAGAGGCACTAACTTGCAGTATTTGTAACTGATGATGAGTGTTTCCAATCTTCTGGGAGGGCAGGATGCTGTCATTGGCCGGCTCCAGAGGTAGATTGTTCATCAACCTGTTTTATACCTTACAGGGCTGCATCATGGATGTAGCAAACCATGGCCTGGTGCTGCTGCAGCAGTTGAATATCCAGAGGGAGTTTGGTTTCCTATGCGACTGTACGGTGGCTGTCGGGGACATTCACTTCAAAGCCCATCGAGCAGTGCTGGCTGCATTCTCTAACTACTTCAAAATGATCTTCATTCATCAGTCGAGGTAAGGGGTGTTCTCCTCTGTTCACCGGCACCCCCCCCGCCACCACTGACCTGCCCCACTCTTCCCCTCCCCCATTTCAATGGGACTCAGACTTAGCAGGCTGCCTGCCTTGTCCTCACGGAGCCTGATAATCCACCATGGACAACACGGTAGCTGTGTGGATTATGGATTAAATCATCTTCACACACCGTGCGTTGCTTTCCCTCCTCTCACTTCCCCTGCCCCTCCCTGCCAACCATCTAAACGTGGTGACGCTCACTGGGATACAGGTTCCCCCCTCTCTGATACTGCAGCTCTCCTTCAGTACTGCCCCTCTGGTGGTGTAAGGCTCCTCCGTCCGTCCCCCCCCACCCCCACCACCGGCCCTATGCTGGGAGTGTTAATCTGTGTTATGTGCTCAAGTCCCTGGGGTGGGATTTGAACTCTCACCTTTGTGATTTGAGGTGAGAGTGCAACCCACTTGACATCTAAGCTCGGGGCAGGTTGTCCAGTGAAAGCTGATGGAAAAACGCTCTGCGGGAATTTAATGCCTTGGCCCCTCTTCCTTCCGACAGTGACTACATCAAGGTACAGCCAGTCGATATTCAGCCGGACATCTTCAGCTACCTGCTGCATCTCATGTACACCGGGAAGGGCCCGAAACAGCCTGTCGATCCAAACCGACTGGAGGAGGGCATCCGCTTCCTGCACGCCTACAACCTAGTCCACGACCCCGGTCACACTGGCCAAGTTTTCGTCCAGCATCCCGACGTGCTGCCTCTGCAGTCGCCCAACCTTTACGGGATCCAGATATCGGGCTCCCAGAAGCTGGGCATGCGGGACCTCCAGCCATCCAGCAGTCGCAGTGGCTCGTCCAGCCAGGGCTCTGACCCGCTGTGCCAGGTGTCGGTCGGCGTGCCTTCCAACATTCCGGAGCATCGCTACGCCCGCGCTCCGGTGATGGCAGTGAGCAGCCAGGACTCGGCGGGACAGCTGGCTTCGGAGGACTACAGCTCCAGCCTCTCGGCAGGCCCCCGGGGAGGCCCCTCGGGGGGTCTGCAGGTCCCCGGCCTCAATTTCAAACGGGGCAAGCACCACAAACTTTACTCGTGCCACTACTGCGGTGAGCGCTTCAGCGTGAGGAGCAGCTTGCGAGACCACCTGTACTCCCATGCCAGTGGCGCGCTCCCCCACCCAGCTCCCTCGGAGAACAGGACCCTCGGAGACTCGCACGAGGCTGGTGAGGAGGCCGAAAAGCCTGAGGGGATCCAGGCAGCGGGCAGCGACCCCCTCCTCCCGCCCCTTGACCAACAGGATGGCAACAGCCTGGACGAGCAGCCCCCCGTTGGCCTGACACTCACCATTGACGCCAGTGGGGACACAGTTGAGACCAGCAGCAACTTTGGCATTGCCAAGCGGAGGAAGTTTGCCTGCAGTGTTTGCGGCCGTGAGTTTCTGAAGCCCCAAAATGCTGGGATTTTGCGGGGGGGGCGGGGGTTTACTGTCACTGTTTGGGGCAGTTTGTTGGGGGGAGCGGGCTGTGGGGTGGGGTGGGGTGGACCTGTTGGAATTCTATCTCCATCCCTTCCCCACCCAGCCCTCAGCTGTTCCACAGCTCCACACCTCACAATGTTCTGCAGTTCCCAATCAGCCCAGCTCGGTCTGCCCCTCCTACTCTGCTCTGTCCAATTTCTCTCTCCCTCCATCACCTCGCTCCTCCCTTTCTCTCTAATCTCTTCCAGCCCCTCCGAGATCTCTGCACTCCTCCAATTCTGGCCTCTTGAGCATCCCCGATTTTAATCTGCGATTAGTGCCCACGATGTCAGTTGCCTAGGTCCCAAGGTCTGGATTTCCCTCCGTAAAGCACTCTGTCTCTCTTTCGCTTTTCCCCTTTAAGACACTCCTTACCTCTTTTAACCAAGCTTTTGCCCATCTGTCCTGGGGTGTCAAATTTGGTTCGATAAAGCTCCTGGGATGTTTTGGGATGTTAAAGTGCTATTTTAATGCCTGTTGTCCTTGCTCTTGCCATTGTCTCTTGATTGAGGGCAGTCCTTATTCCCAATATTCTCCTGTTTCAGGCCTGCCATAAACCAGCAAATCTGCTTCTCTCCCCTCACTACCCCCATCTACCCCCCCCCCACCCCCCCTTTCTGCACAGACAGCCTTGGTTGTTCCCTAGGTGCTCTGTCCCTCAATCGCAAGTTGAGATTTTTGTCAGTGCATCGCTCCCTCCTTCAATCTCCTGTTGCCCCTTTCTTCTCTCTTGCTTGAATTTGTTCTTTCTGCTGATCTCTCTCTGAACTCTGCATTTGAACCTCTCCATAGAACCACGGAAAAGTTACTGCGCAGGAAGAGGCCATTCAGCCCATCGTGTCTGTGCCTGCCAAAAGAGAAGAAAGAAACTAGCCGCCTTATTTTAATCCCACTTTCCAGCCCCTGGTCTGTAGACTTGCAGGTTACAGCGCTTCAGATGTAAATCCAGGTAGCTTTTAAATGAGTTGAACATTTCAGCCTCAACCACCACCTCAGCCAGTGAATTACTGAAGCCCATCACCCTCTGGGTGAAAAGGTTTTTCCTCATGTCCCCTCTAATCCTTCTACCAATCACCTTAAATTTATTTCCCCTGGTAATTGACTCCTTAACCAAGGGGAAACAGGTCTTTCCTGTCTACCCCATCTAGGTCCCTCATAATTTTATACACCTCAATTAGCATCCTTTGTTCTAAAGAAATCAACCCCAGCCTATCCAATCTCTCCTCACTGCTGCAATTTTCAAGCCCTGGTAGCATTCTTGTAAATCTCCTCTGTACTCTCTCCAGAGTAATTATGTCCACCCTGTAATGTGGTGACCAGAACTGTACACAAAACTCACGCTGTGGCCTAACCAGTGTTTTATACAGTTCCATCACTACATCCCTGCTTTTTCATTTAATACCTCGTCCAATAAAGGAAAGCATTCCATATGCTTTCTTTACCACCCTGTCAACTTCAGGAACATGTGGACATGCACTCCAGGGCCTCTCACTTCCTCAACCCCTCAATAACTTCCCGTTTATAGAGTATTCCCTTACTTTGTTTGCCCTCCCCAAATTCATTACCTCCCACTTTACCATATTGATTTCCAGTTGCCACTTCTGCCTCATCTTGGGCTCAGACTATCCACGCCTACCTGTACTGTCGGCATGGCAGTTTTCCAAAGATCCACCCTTAGCCCTTTCCCCTTTTCTTCCTTCGTAATAGTCTTGGGATCAGCTTCCACATGTACTCTGATCTTTCAACTCTGTAGCACCTTTCTCATCTCCTAGGCTGCCTGTCTGTCATCAAGTTGTACAACATCCTCCACATCAACACTGGGAAGACTGCAGCCATTGTCTTTAGTTCCTGCTACAAACTCTGTTCTCTAGCCACCGACTCCATCCCCCTCCCTGGCAACTGTCTGAGGCTGAGCCAGATCATTTGCAACTTTGGTGTCATATTTGATTTGGAGATGAGCTTTTGACTAAACTGACTATTTGCACCTCTGTAACATCACCCGACTGCACCCCTCTCAGGTCATCTGTTGAAACCCTCATTTGTGCCTTTGTTAACTATAGACTTGACTAATCCAGACTCCCCCGGTTGGACTCCCACCATCCATAAACTTCAACTTGTTCAAAACTCTGCTGCCTGTGGCCTAACTCGTGCCAAATCCCATCACTTCCTGTGCTCGCTGACCTACACTGGCCCCTGATCTGACGACTCCTTGATTTTTGGAAGTTCTTAACCTTGTTTTCAAATGCCTCCATGGTCTCACCCCTCCCTATCTCTATAATCTCCTCCAGCCTCTCAAACCTCCGAGATATCTGCACCCCTCTAATTCTGGCCTCTTGGGCATTTCCGATCTTAATGACTCCACCATAGCAGCTATGCTGCAGCTACCTGGGCCCCAGGCTCTGTAATTCCCTCCCTAAATCTCTCCACTTACTTTAAGACGCTTCTTAAAACCTCCCACTTCCCTGTCCTCGTATCTCTCCGTGTGGCTCGGTGTCAGATTTTGTTTGACCAATTGCTCCTGTGAAACTCCTTGGGATGTTTATGTTAAATTACAGAGTGTTTACTGCTTGGCAACAGGCCATTCAGTCCCTCTGCTCCATGCCAGAGTTTATGCTCCACATGAGCCTTCCCACCCCCTCTTCGCTTCACCCTATCAGAATATCCTTCTATTCCTTTCTCCCTCGTGTCTTTATTCAGCTTCCTCTTAAATGCATCAACATTATTCACCTCAACGACTCTTTTTGGTAGTGAGTTCCATGTTCTCACCTGACAAATGCTCTATGGAGGTTTAACAGACTTGCTACTCTTTTGAAACCTAGTGGTGAATCCCAATACTTTTTTTTTATGGCTTTAACCTATATTGCCATTTTTAATGATTTCTGAATGCTTATCCCTAAACCCCTTCCACCTTTTCCCCCATTGAGACTCTTATTTTCCAAGATTACTGTGGCCTTGTTATTTCTCCCAAATGTACCAGCTCGTGTTCATCAGTTTAAAGCTGCAGTATTACCACAAGCTGTTATTGATTGACATCCCTGTAGTGCACAGTGAGTCCCCCTGTTTGAAGTACTGTGATTTACAATCAAGTATAAAGCCTCCCTTTTTATTCACACTCAGCTGCTTGGACAACAGCAAAACACCAAAATAACATCTCTTTATTTCAACCAAGCAGCAGGCAAAGAAACTTGCACTTCCTGTAGTGCCATTTACAAATGCAGGATATTCCAAATTACTTCACTGCCAATGAAGTACTTTCTGAAGTGTAGTCACTCTTGTGATGTAGGAAATGTGGCAGCCAATTTGTGCACAGCAAGCTCCCACAAACAGCAATGAGATAATGAGCAGATAATTTGTGTTTTGTGTTATTGTTTGAGGGATAAATATTGGCTAGGACTCTGGGAAGAACCCCACCTGTTCTTTTTTGAGATAGCGGCTGTGTGGAATCTTTTATGCTCACCTGAGAGGGCACTCGGAGCCTTCTGTTTAACACATCTGAAAGACAGCACCTCTAACAGTGCAGCATTCCCTCAGTGCCACACTGGAAGTGTCAGACTAGATTATGGGTTCAAAACTCTGGAGTGGGACTTGAGCCCACAACTTTTTGAGAGAGTGTGACCCACTGAGACACTGAAGGACCATTTTATCAAGTGAGCATGGATGTTATGATATGGCAGGTGGTAATTGCTGGGCTGACCAAATCCCAAAGGGAAACTTGGTCAAGATATCACAACGACTTGCAATTTGTATTTTTATTATGAGATATGTGCACTGAAGTCAGAAGTAAAGAGTTCAATACCATTTTTGAAGATTTTAAATATTAAATTAAACATTTATTAACAAAAAGCCTTGGTTAAACAAGCTAGGTGCTCTGTCCCTCAATCGCAAGTTGAGATTTTTGTCAGTGCATCGCTCCCTCCTTCAATCTCCTGTTGCCCCTTTCTTCTCTCTTGCTTGAATTTGTTCTTTCTGCTGATCTCTCTCTGAACTCTGCATTTGAACCTCTCCATAGAACCCACGGAAAAGTTACTGCGCAGGAAGAGGCCATTCAGCCCATCGTGTCTGTGCCTGCCAAAAGAGAAGAAAGAAACTAGCCGCCTTATTTTAATCCCACTTTCCAGCCCCTGGTCTGTAGACTTGCAGGTTACAGCGCTTCAGATGTAAATCCAGGTAGCTTTTAAATGAGTTGAACATTTCAGCCTCAACCACCACCTCAGCCAGTGAATTACTTGAAGCCCATCACCCTCTGGGTGAAAAGGTTTTTCCTCATGTCCCCCTCTAATCCTTCTACCAATCACCTTAAATTTATTTCCCCTGGTAATTGACTCCTTAACCAAGGGGAAACAGGTCTTTCCTGTCTACCCATCTAGGTCCCTCATAATTTTATACACCTCAATTAGCATCCTTTGTTCTAAAGAAATCAACCCCAGCCTATCCAATCTCTCCTCACTGCTGCAATTTTCAAGCCCTGGTAGCATTCTTGTAAATCTCCTCTGTACTCTCTCCAGAGTAATTATGTCCACCCTGAATGTGGTGACCAGAACTGTACACAAAACTCACGCTGTGGCCTAACCAGTGTTTTATACAGTTCCATCACTACATCCCTGCTTTTTCATTTAATACCTCGTCCAATAAAGGAAAGCATTCCATATGCTTTCTTTACCACCCTGTCAACCTTCAGGAACATGTGGACATGCACTCCAGGGCCTCTCACTTCCTCAACCCCTCAATAACTTCCCGTTTATAGAGTATTCCCTTACTTTGTTTGCCCTCCCCCAAATTCATTACCTCCCACTTTACCATATTGATTTCCAGTTGCCACTTCTGCCTCATCTTGGGCTCAGACTATCCACGCCTACCCTGTACTGTCGGCATGGCAGTTTTCCAAAGATCCACCCTTAGCCCTTTCCCCTTTTCTTCCTTCGTAATAGTCTTGGGATCAGCTTCCACATGTACTCTGATCTTTCAACTCTGTAGCACCTTTCTCATCTCCTAGGCTGCCTGTCTGTCATCAAGTTGTACAACATCCTCCACATCAACACTGGGAAGACTGCAGCCATTGTCTTTAGTTCCTGCTACAAACTCTGTTCTCTAGCCACCGACTCCATCCCCCTCCCTGGCAACTGTCTGAGGCTGAGCCAGATCATTTGCAACTTTGGTGTCATATTTGATTTGGAGATGAGCTTTTGACTAAACTGACTATTTGCACCTCTGTAACATCACCCGACTGCACCCCTCTCAGGTCATCTGTTGAAACCCTCATTTGTGCCTTTGTTAACTATAGACTTGACTAATCCAGACTCCCCGGTTGGACTCCCACCCATCCATAAACTTCAACTTGTTCAAAACTCTGCTGCCTGTGGCCTAACTCGTGCCAAATCCCATCACTTCCTGTGCTCGCTGACCTACACTGGCCCCTGATCTGACGACTCCTTGATTTTTGGAAGTTCTCAACCTTGTTTTCAAATGCCTCCATGGTCTCACCCCTCCCTATCTCTATAATCTCCTCCAGCCTCTCAAACCTCCGAGATATCTGCACCCCTCTAATTCTGGCCTCTTGGGCATTTCCGATCTTAATGACTCCACCATAGCAGCTATGCTGCAGCTACCTGGGCCCCAGGCTCTGTAATTCCCTCCCTAAATCTCTCCACTTACTTTAAGACGCTTCTTAAAACCTCCCACTTCCCTGTCCTCGTATCTCTCCGTGTGGCTCGGTGTCAGATTTTGTTTGACCAATTGCTCCTGTGAAACTCCTTGGGATGTTTATGTTAAATTACAGAGTGTTTACTGCTTGGCAACAGGCCATTCAGTCCCTCTGCTCCATGCCAGAGTTTATGCTCCACATGAGCCTTCCCACCCCCTCTTCGCTTCACCCTATCAGAATATCCTTCTATTCCTTTCTCCCTCGTGTCTTTATTCAGCTTCCTCTTAAATGCATCAACATTATTCACCTCAACGACTCTTTTTGGTAGTGAGTTCCATGTTCTCACCTGACAAATGCTCTATGGAGGTTTAACAGACTTGCTACTCTTTTGAAACCTAGTGGTGAATCCCAATACTTTTTTTTTATGGCTTTAACCTATATTGCCATTTTTAATGATTTCTGAATGCTTATCCCTAAACCCCTTCCACCTTTTCCCCCATTGAGACTCTTATTTTCCAAAGATTACTGTGGCCTTGTTATTTCTCCCAAAATGTACCAGCTCGTGTTCATCAGTTTAAAGCTGCAGTATTACCACAAGCTGTTATTGATTGACATCCCTGTAGTGCACAGTGAGTCCCCCTGTTTGAAGTACTGTGATTTACAATCAAGTATAAAGCCTCCCTTTTTATTCACACTCAGCTGCTTGGACAAACAGCAAACACACAAAATAACATCTCTTTATTTCAACCAAGCAGCAGGCAAAGAAACTTGCACTTCCTGTAGTGCCATTTACAAATGCAGGATATTCCAAATTACTTCACTGCCAATGAAGTACTTTCTGAAGTGTAGTCACTCTTGTGATGTAGGAAATGTGGCAGCCAATTTGTGCACAGCAAGCTCCCACAAACAGCAATGAGATAATGAGCAGATAATTTGTGTTTTGTGTTATTGTTTGAGGGATAAATATTGGCTAGGACTCTGGGAAGAACCCCACCTGTTCTTTTTTGAGATAGCGGCTGTGTGGAATCTTTTATGCTCACCTGAGAGGGCACTCGGAGCCTTCTGTTTAACACATCTGAAAGACAGCACCTCTAACAGTGCAGCATTCCCTCAGTGCCACACTGGAAGTGTCAGACTAGATTATGGGTTCAAAACTCTGGAGTGGGACTTGAGCCCACAACTTTTTGAGAGAGTGTGACCCACTGAGACACTGAAGGACCATTTTATCAAGTGAGCATGGATGTTATGATATGGCAGGTGGTAATTGCTGGGCTGACCAAATCCCAAAGGGAAACTTGGTCAAGATATCACAACGACTTGCAATTTGTATTTTTATTATGAGATATGTGCACTGAAGTCAGAAGTAAAGAGTTCAATACCATTTTTGAAGATTTTAAATATTAAATTAAAACATTTATTAACAAAAAAGAAAAATTAAACAAGCAAGATTACAGTTACACAGTTAAATTTAGTCTTATAACATTTCCCAAAATATTTCTACCTAGCTAGATTCCCAAATAAACACCCTTTTCCAGGCAACAGTCCAAATAGATTGTTAATCTATAAAACATTCAGTAAAATTACCACAAGTCTCCCACTTGCTATAGGGAGTTATTTCACAGCTTCTCTCTTCTCACTTGACAATATAAAGTCAAGACTTGCAACAAAACCTTGCTTTCTGGAACAAACAAACACTTCTCTGGGGTGGCTAGAGGCTGCTTTTCACAGGTCTGTCTTCACACCTTTGATATCACATTGCCACTCCCATACAGCTTTCAATCTTTCCTTGAATATGTTTTCTCCATATTGATCTTTAAACCCATTGTTTTAAACTTTCTTTAGAAGTTACTTTTCCCAGAATATAAAAATCTTTCATGTTGTCATTATGGCCAGTGCTTTCAAGAAAAATAAACTTAATAACTTGCCTTATTTATTTACAACTTTGCCAGTTGTAAAACTTCCAGTCATGTCTCTTTGAAATTCAAACAACTAACACTTCACTCCCACTTATCTAATGTAAATTCCCATTCATACTGTATCTACTGGGATCTCAGCTTAACTCACCCATCTTCATTTCAAAATGCCTGCTTTTACACCTAACCCCTTTGATGATTTAAACCTTGCAGTCTGACTGTCCTCAGTTTAATTAGATTAGTCACACACTCACAACACACACAAAACCACCTCCACAAGCCTGCATCAGTATCCAACAATAATATTAGGAAAAAGATGAAATTCCATTTACATAGGGGATGGGGTGGGGAACAGCGAAATCATTTTAATTTAAATTGTTAGAAAGGCAAGAATAAAAGAGTTTGGGAGAGACAGTGGTGTGGTGGTAATGCCACTGGACTAGTAATCCAGAGGCCCAGCCTAATGCAAAGGGGAACATGGGTTCAAATCCCAC
Source organism: Carcharodon carcharias (assembly GCF_017639515.1). Lineage (NCBI taxonomy): Eukaryota > Metazoa > Chordata > Chondrichthyes > Lamniformes > Lamnidae > Carcharodon > Carcharodon carcharias. The sequence continues at coordinate 110,557,939 of NC_054486.1, forward strand.
CACAGCAGCCAGCGGAATTTGAAATCAATTTAATAATCTGGAATTGAAAGCTATTCCCAATACTGGTGACCATGAAACTATCATTGCTGTAAAAAACCATGTTGTTTACTAATGTCCTTTAGGGAAGGAAATCTGCTGTCCTTATCTGAAACAAAAACAAAAACAGAATTACCTGGAAAAACTCAGCAGGTCTGGCAGCATCGGCGGAGAAGAAAAGAGTTGACGTTTCGAGTCCTCATGACCCTTCGACAGAACTTCTGTCGAAGGGTCATGAGGACTCGAAACGTCAACTCTTTTCTTGTTCGCCGATGCTGCCAGACCTGCTGAGTTTTTCCAGGTAATTCTGTTTTTGTTTTGGATTTCCAGCATCCGCAGTTTTTTTGTTTTTATCTCTGTCCTTATCTGGTCTGGCCTACATGTGAGTCCAGACCCACAGCAATGTGGTTGACTCTTAACTGTCCTCTGAAATGGCCAAGCGAGACATTCAGTTCAAGGCCAGTTAAGGACAGGTGACAAATGTTGGCCTTGCCAGCAACACCCACCTCCCATGAAAGAATAGAAAAAATAATTAACGTTTAAAAACAAGAAAAAAAGAATCATTTATAAGCACTGGAAGCTGCCAGCACCTGCGGAGAGCCAGACCGGTAATGTTCCTGGTCAATGCCATACAATGGATCCCATGGTCTCATCAGAGTAGCAGGTTCAATGGGTAGTACCTGGGCCTCTGAACCAGAATTCCGAGTTCAAGCCCCAATCCAGGACTCGTTGGTCACAGAGGTAGGGTTTGTGATGTGTTTTAGGTTGATAATTGGCCTGCTAATCCTCCCAGCCCCTTCCCTATTATTCCCCAAAGGGATAAGGAGTGTGAAAAGAAACGAAACAAACAAGAAGAGTGGGGAGGGCTCTTCCCCGTGTCTTTGGGCCAATTTTTCTCCCCCAATAATCATTGTGAAGAAGGGCCACAGGGGGCACTCACCACCCATTGAACCTGCTACTCTGATGAGACCATGGGATCCATTGTATGGCATTGACCAGGAACATTACCGGTCTGGCTCTCCGCAGATGCTGGCAGCTTCTTGGCCCTTATAAGTGATTTAAAAAAAAAACTTTAAAAAAATTCTTTCATGGGAGGTGGGCATCACTGGCAAGGCCAACATTTGTTGCCCATCCTTAATTGTCCTGAGTGTCTGGCTTGGGCCATTTCAGAGACATGGACTCACTCTCTGTCCACAGAGGCTGCCGGACCCCCATGGGGGTGGGGAGGGGATTCCAGCACTTTCTATTTGTGTTGGGGGGAGGGGGTTCCAGCACTTTGTGTTGTGGGGGGGAGGGATGGTTCTAGCACTTTGTGTGTTTGGGGGGGTTGTGTTGGGGGAGGGGGTTCCAGCACTTTCTGTTTGTGTTGGGGGGGGAGAGGGAGGGGAGGGGGTTCCAGCTGTTTGTGTTGGGGGGGGGGACGGAGGGGTTCCAGCTCTTTCTGTTTGTGTTGGGGGGGGGGAGGGGAGGGGGTTCCAGCTCTTTGTTTGTGTTGGGGGGGGAAGGGGGTTCCAGCTCTTTGTTTGTGTTGGGGAGGGGGTTCCAGCTTTGTGTTTGGGGGGGGGGAGGGGGTTCCAGCTCTTTGTGTTGGGGGGGGGAGGGGGTTCCAGCTCTTTCTGTTTGTGTCGGGAGGGGAGGGGGTTCCAGCTCTTTGTTTGTGTTGGGGAGGGGAGTTCCAGCTCTTTGTGTTTGGGGGGGGAGGGGTTCCAGCTCTTTCTGTTTGTGTTGGGGGGGGAGGGGGTTCCAGCTCTTTGTTTGTGTTTGGGGGGGGGGTTCCAGCTCTTTGTTTGTGTTGGGAGGGGGGGGGGAGGGAGGGGGTTCCAGCTCTTTGTTTGTGTTAGGAGGGGGAGGGGGTTCCAGCTCTTTGTTTGTGTTGGGAGGGGGGAGGGGGTTCCAGAACTTTCTGTTTGTGTTTGGGGGGGAGGGGGTTCCAGAACTTTGTTTGTGTTTGGGGGGGGGGGGGGAGGGGGTTCCAGCTCTTTGTTTGTGTTGGGAGGGGGGAGGGGGTTCCAGAACTTTCTGTTTGTGTTTGGGGGGGGGGGGGGAGGGGGGTTCCAGCTCTTTGTTTGTGTTGGGAGGGGGGAGGGGGTTCCAGCTCTTTGTTTGTGTTGGGAGGGGGGAGGGGGTTCCAGCTCTTTGTTTGTGTTGGGAGGGGGGAGGGGGTTCCAGCTCTTTGTTTGTGTTGGGAGGGGGGAGGGGGTTCCAGCTCTTTGTTTGTGTTGGGAGGGGGGGAGGGGGTTCCAGAACTTTGTTTGTGTTGGGGGGGGGGGGGGGGGAGGGGGTTCCAGCTCTTTGTTTGTGTGGGAGGGGGGAGGGGAGGGGGTTCCAGCTCTTTGTTTGTGTTAGGAGGGGGAGGGGGGTTCCAGCTCTTTGTTTGTGTTGGGAGGGGGGAGGGGGTTCCAGAACTTTGTTTGTGTTTGGGGGGGGGGGGGGGAGGGGGTTCCAGCTCTTTGTTTGTGTTGGGAGGGGAGAGGGGGTTCCAGCTCTTTGTTTGTGTTGGGAGGGGGGAGGGGGTTCCAGAACTTTCTGTTTGTGTTGGGAGGGGGGAGGGGGTTCCAGCTCTTTGTTTGTGTTGGGAGGGGGGAGGGGGTTCCAGAACTTTGTTTGTGTTGGGGGGGGGGGGAGGGGGTTCCAGCTCTTTGTTTGTGTTGGGAGGGGGGAGGGGGTTCCAGCTCTTTGTTTGTGTTGGGAGGGGGGAGGGGGTTCCAGAACTTTGTTTGTGTTGGGAGGGGGGAGGGGGTTCCAGCTCTTTGTTTGTGTTGGGAGGGGGGAGGGGGTTCCAGCTCTTTGTTTGTGTTGGGAGGGGGGAGGGGGTTCCAGCTCTTTGTTTGTGTTGGGAGGGGGGGAGGGGGTTCCAGCTCTTTGTTTGTGTTGGGAGGGGGGAGGGGGTTCCAGCTCTTTGTTTGTGTTGGGGGGGGGGGGGGGAGGGGGGTTCCAGCTCTTTGTTTGTGTTGGGAGGGGGGAGGGGAGGGGGTTCCAGCTCTTTGTTTGTGTTAGGAGGGGGAGGGGGTTCCAGCTCTTTGTTTGTGTTGGGAGGGGGGAGGGGGTTCCAGCTCTTTGTTTGTGTTGGGAGGGGGGAGGGGGTTCCAGCTCTTTGTTTGTGTTGGGAGGGGGGAGGGGGTTCCAGCTCTTTGTTTGTGTTGGGAGGGGGGAGGGGGTTCCAGAACTTTGTTTGTGTTGGGGGGGGGGGGGGAGGGGGGTTCCAGCTCTTTGTTTGTGTTGGGAGGGGGGAGGGGGTTCCAGCTCTTTGTTTGTGTTGGGAGGGGGGAGGGGGTTCCAAGAACTTTGTTTGTGTTGGGGGGGGGGGGGGGAGGGGGTTCCAGCTCTTTGTTTGTGTTGGGAGGGGGGAGGGGGTTCCAGCTCTTTGTTTGTGTTGGGAGGGGGGAGGGGGTTCCAGAACTTTGTTTGTGTTTGGGGGGGGAGGGGAGGGGGTTCCAGCTCTTTGTTTGTGTTGGGAGGGGGGAGGGGGTTCCAGAACTTTGTTTGTGTTTGGGGGGGGGGGGGGGGGGTTCCAGCTCTTTGTTTGTGTTGGGAGGGGGTTCCAGAACTTTGTTTGTGTTTGGGGGGGGGGGGGAGGGGGTTCCAGCTCTTTGTTTGTGTTGGGAGGGGGTTCCAGAACTTTGTTTGTGTTTGGGGGGGGGGGGGAGGGGGTTCCAGCTCTTTCTGTTTCTAAAACCCACTGTGTCTCCTCCTCCTCCAGATTCTCCGGACAGCGAACCCGCCAGCGCCTCGTCTCCGTCTCCTTCGTCCTTACCACCGGGGGTGGGGAGCGGCGCCCCCCCCGCAGCCTCCGCCTCCGCCGCCGCCGCCGAGGACCGCGAGAGCCGGGAGGTGGGGGGCGTGGCCCGGGAGGTGGGGGGCGGGTCCGTGGGCGGGGGCGTGACCCGGGAGGCCGGGGGCGTGTCAGGGGGCGTGTCAGGGGGCGGGGCCGGGGCCGCCGCCACCGCCGAGCTGGAGGCCGCCTTCCGCGAGGTCTTCGCCCAGTACGACGCGGCCCAGTCGCACGCCCACTACAAGTGCCGGCGGCTGGGCTGCGAGCGGGTGCGGCCCGACCCGCGGCGGGGCGACAAGTTCGTCCACAAGTGGCTGTCGGACCGGGACCTGACGTACTGCGAGCGGACCGGCGTCCACTGGCTGCTGTACGAGGAGGCCCAGGGCATGTTCTGCTACCTGTGCCGGCGGCACGACACCCACAACAAGCAGAACAAGACCAAGGTCTTCAACGGGACGCCGGCCGTGCGCTACAAGAAGTCGGCGCTGCAGGTGCACGCCGAGTCCCAGCAGCACGCGGCCGCCGTGCACGCCGAGCTGGCCGGCCGCCTGTCGGAGCGCGAGCTGGCCGAGCGCGAGCGCGAGGAGGGCGCGGCCCTGCGCGCGCTCTTCCTGGCCGCCTACTGGCTGGCGCGCGAGGAGCTGCCCACCGCCAAGCTGCTGCCCGCCCTCCGCCTGCTGGCCCAGGCCGGCCTGCGGGGGGCCACCCGCTTCCGCCGCTCCGACACCCTGCGCGAGGTCTTCCTGTCGCTGGGCCAGGTGGTCCGCGGCCGCCTGCTGGCCCGGGTCCGCCAGGCCGGCTGCTACGGGCTGCTGGCCGACCGGGTGGGGCCGGGGGCGGGGGCGGGGGCGGGGGCCTCCTCCGGCCAGGCCTCGGCCGAGGAGCCGGCCCCCCTCCTGGCCTTCGTCCAGTACGTCGACCCCAAGACGGCCGAAGTGCTGACCAACTTCCTCTTCGTCCAGGCCCCCCGCCCCCGGCCCGAGGCCGAGCTGCCCGAGGAGCTGTCCGGCCTCCTCAGCCGGACCCTGGCCGGCCTGGAGCTGCCCGCCCAGCGCCTGGCCTCGCTGGTGACGGACGGCGGCCCGGCCATGACGGCCGAGCGCGGCGGGGTGGCGGCCCGGCTCCGCGCCCTCAACCCCGCCCTGCTGGCCTTCCACTGCCTGGGCCACCGGCTGCTGCTGGCCGGGGCCTCGTCCTGCCCCGCCTGCCGGGAGCTGCTGAGGGTCGAGGCCTACCTGGAGCAGCTGTGGGAGCTGCTGGAGAGGAGCCCGGGCCTGGCCGAGGCCTACCTGGCCGCCCGGCTGGACAGGCCCCCGCCTGGCGGAGCGGGCGCGGGAGGCCGGCTGCGGGCCGAGCTGCTCCGCCGGCTGAGGCGGGCCTGCCGGCGGCGGCGGGTGTCGCTGGAGGCCTCGGTGGAGGGGGCCTACCGCGAGTACCCGGCCCTGCTGCGGGCCCTGGCCCGCCGCCGGCGGTGGGAGGGGGAGGAGGGGGGCGACGCCGCCGCCGGCGGCCTCCTGGCCCAGCTGCGCAGCGTCCGCTTCGCCGGGGCCCTCTACATCCTGCGGGAGGTGTCGCCCATCCTGTCCGGCCTGGCCAAGGCCTTCCGCCAGGGGGCGGTCAACTACTTCACCCTCGAGCCCTCCATCAAGTACGCCGTCTACAAGCTGAACGAGGCCGCCGCCTCCCGCGAGGCCCTGGCCCGCCTCCGGGCCGACCTGCAGCCGGGGGGCCGCCTGGCCGTGGCCGAGGTCCTGGTCCAGGCGCAGGCGCAGGCGCCGGAGTCGTCATCGCCGTCGCTGACGTCACCCGCGTCACGGCCGACGTCACCGCCGCCGCTGACGCCGCCCGGCCCCGAGCTGGAGGCCGAGCTGGCCGCGCTGCTCGACGCCTACGTGGCGGCCGTCAAGGCCGACCTGCAGCGGCGCTTCGCCGGCTCCCTCCCCTTGGTCTCCGCCTTCTCCATCTTCAACCCGCTGCTGGTGCCGGCCCCCGAGTCGCCCGACTTCGCCGACTACGGCCGGCCCGAGATCCGCAGCCTGGCCGCCCACTTCTACGGCGGGGACGGAGGCGGGTCCGAGGCCCAGTCCCAGGCCCAGGCCCAGGCCCAGGCCCGGGCCACCCAGCTCCAGGCCGAGTGGGCCAAGCTCAAGTTCGACCTGCACAGCTGGAAGAGCAGCGTCCCGGACTCGGTGCTGACCGACACCCGGGTGACGGTGACCGAGTGGTGCCTGCGCCGCCTGCTGAGCCTCCGGAGCGAGCTGCAGCGCTCCTGCGCCGGCCTCCTGCCGCTGGCCGAGGTCTCGCTCTCCATGCCCGTCACCAACGCCTGGCCCGAGCGGGCCCTGGGCTCCGTGCGGCGCCTGACGGCCCGGCTCCGGCCGCGGGGCGGGGGCGGGGGCGGGGGAGGGACCCGCCCGGGCGGCCCCGGCACCGGGCCCGGCCGCCTCCTCAACAGCCTCCTCCACATCCGGCTGAACGGGCCCGAGCTGGGCACGGCCGACTGCGGCCAGGTGGTGCAGGACGCCGCCCTCCTCTTCCTGCAGCAGCGGCGGCTTGTTCGCGGGGGGGGGGGGCGGGGGGCGGGCGCCCGCGCCCTCTATCCCCCCCCCCCCCCCCCCCTCCCCCCCCGGGGCCGCCGGCGCTGCCGCCGACTGGGCTTCCCCGAGCTCTTTTTCCAGACCCGCTCCCCAGCTTCTCAGGAGCTTAGTGACCTATTCTTCCCTCTCCACTCACCCTCCTCCATTGCATTTCTCCTCCCTGTCTAAATTCATTTATTTGTTGGTTCCTTTAATCTTCCTCAAGATTCTTTGGTCAAATTATCCCTCTTCCCTACTGTGCACCTTCCCCCCCCCCCATCCCCATCCCCTCCATTTTCCCCATCCCCCATTTCCTTTCATCCTACCATCCCCCCCAAATCTTCCCCTCCATTTTTCCCAATCCCATAATTCCCCTTATCCCCATCTCCCCCCAAACCACCACCACCAACCACCACCCACCCCCACACACCATCACCATCCTCCCATCCCCAACCACCCACCCACCCACCAACCCATCACCAACTCAATCCCCATCCCCCACCCAATCTACCCAACCACCCTCCACAACCAACCCACTCCCCCCCACACCACCACCACCATCCCCACACCCATCACCACATTCAATCCCCCACCCCCATCCCTCCCCCAATCACCACCCACCCCCACAATCCCCCAACTCCCACCTCCCCAACACCATACCCCTCCTACCCCCACCAAACCACCCCTCCACCCCTCCCCCTCCACTACCCCATCCACCCCAACCTCTCCCAATCCCCCTCCCCAACCATCCAATTCCAATCCATCCACCCATCCTCCAATTCCCCATCCCCCAAAATCCCCAGTCTCCCAATCCCTCCATCCTCTTCCCATCCCACCCACATCACCATCCACCATCCCTCCAATCCCATCCTCCAATCCCATCCACATCCCTTCCCAATCCCATCCACCATCCTCTCCCATCATCACCCATCCTCTCCCAATCCATCCACCAATCCCATCACCATCCTCTCACATCCATCCCTCCCAATCCATCCACCATCCCCCTCCCATCCCATCCACCCATCCCCCTCCCAATCCCCATCCACCCATCCCCCTCCCAATCCCCATCCACCCATCCCCCTCCCAATCCCCATCCACCCATCCCTATCCCCCTTCCCAATCCCCATCCACCCATCCCCCTCCCAATCCCCATCCACCCATCCCTATCCCCCTTCCCAATCCCCATCCACCCATCCCAATCCCCCCTCCCAATCCCCATCCACCCATCCCTATCCCCCCTCCCAATCCCCATCCACCCATCCCTATCCCCCCCTCCCAATCCCCATCCACCCATCCCTATCCCCCCTCCCAATCCCCATCCACCCATCCCTATCCCCCCTCCCAATCCCCATCATCCCTATCCCCCATCCCCAACATCCCCATCCCTATCCCCCTCCCAATCCCCATCCACCCATCCCTATCCCCCCTCCCAATCCCCATCATCCCTATCCCCCATCCCCAACATCCCTGTTCCTATCCTCCTCCCGATCCCCATCCCCAAGATCCCTATCCTTCCAATCCCCATCTCCCCACCCCACCATCCCCATCAATCCTATCCCACATCCCGCTCCCAATCCCCATCATCCCTATCCCCCTCCCAATCCCCATCTCCATCATCCCTATCCCCCTCTCAATTCCTATCCCCCATCCCGATCTCTCTCCCCCTTCCTTCCTTCCTTCCCCCCCCCCCCCCCCCCCCCCCCCCCAAAATCCCCATCTCACCTGGTGCTTGACACAGCCATTCACCCAGAGCCTGGGATCTTCACCACTTATTCACGGTGCTATTTCTAACCTCCAGCCCCAGCTCCCTCTCCCATTGACGCGGAGACACATGTACATCCTCTCGGACAGAGGGGATGCAGTGTGCGTGGGAACAGGAGGGGGATTCAGCTCTGAGCCATCCAATTCTGCAGTGCAATTCTCAAAAATGTAGCCGCACTGAGCGCAGGTTTTACCTTTAGAATGGTATAGATTAGTTAATCAAGTTTTTAACTCTGTTTAGTATGAATTTTTTTTTACTGTAGATGAATTTTAAAAGTGAAAATAAATTAAACATAATTTTCAGTCTTTCTGCCTTTTTTAATGCATTTTATTTCAGCTTTCTATTAGGTAACCGAAACTGATTAGTTATAAAAACAAAAAAACTGCGGATGCTGGAAATCCAAAACAAAAACAGAATTACCTGGAAAAACTCAGCAGGTCTGGCAGCATCGGCGGAGAAGAAAAGAGTTGACGTTTCGAGTCCTCATGACCCTTCGACAGAACTTGCGTTCGAGTCCAAGAAAGAGTTGAAATATAAGCTGGTTTAAGGTGTGTGTGTGGGGGGCGGAGAGATAGAGAGACAAAGAGGTGGAGGGGGGGGGGTGTGGTTGTAGGGACAAACAAGCAGTGATAGAAGCAGATCATCAAAAGATGTCAACGACAATAGTACAATAGAACACATAGGTGTTAAAATTAAAGTTGGTGATATTATCTAAACGAATGTGCTAATTAAGAATGGATGGTAGGGCACTCAAGGTATAGCTCTAGTGGGGGTTTTTTTTATATATAATGGAAATAGGTGGGAAAAGGAAAATCTTTATAATTTATTGGAAAAAAAAAGGAAGGGGGAAACAGAAAGGGGGTGGGGATGGGGGAGGGAGCTTACGACCTAAAGTTGTTGAATTCAATATTCAGTCCGGAAGGCTGTAAAGTCCCTAGTCGGAAGATGAGGTGTTGTTCCTCCAGTCTGCGTTGGGCTTCACTGGAACAATGCAGCAAGCCAAGGACAGACGTGGGCAAGAGAGCAGGGTGGAGTGTTGAAATGGCAAGCGACAGGGAGGTTTGGGTCATTCTTGCGGACAGACCGCAGGTGTTCTGCAAAGCGGTCGCCCAGTTTACGTTTGGTCTCTCCAATGTAGAGGAGACCACATTGGGAGCAACGAATGCAGTAGACTAAGTTGGGGGAAATGCAAGTGAAATGCTGCTTCACTTGAAAGGAGTGTTTGGGTCCTTGGACGGTGAGGAGAGAGGAAGTGAAGGGGCAGGTGTTGCATCTTTTGCGTGGGCATGGGGTGGTGCCATAGGAGGGGGTTGAGGAGTAGGGGGTGATGGAGGAGTGGACCAGGGTGTCCCGGAGGGAGCGATCCCTACGGAATGCCGATAAGGGGGGGTGAAGGGAAGATGTGTTTGGTGGTGGCATCATGCTGGAGTTGGCGGAAATGGCGGAGGATGATCCTTTGAATGCGGAGGCTGGTGGGGTGATAAGTGAGGACAAGGGGGACCCTATCATGTTTCTGGGAGGGAGGAGAAGGCGTGAGGGCGGATGCGCGGGAGATGGGCCGGACACGGTTGAGGGCCCTGTCAACGACCGTGGGTGGAAAACCTCGGTTAAGGAAGAAGGAGGACATGTCAGAGGAACTGTTTTTGAATGTAGCATCATCAGAACAGGTGCGACGGAGGCGAAGGAACTGAGAGAATGGGATGGAGTCCTTACAGGAAGCAGGGTGTGAGGAGCTGTAGTCGAGATAGCTGTGGGAGTCGGTGGGTTTGTAATGGATATTGGTGGACAGTCTATCACCAGAGATTGAGACAGAGAGGTCAAGGAAGGGAAGTGTCAGAGATGGACCACGTGAAAATGATGGAGGGGTGGAGATTGGAAGCAAAATTAATAAATTTTTCCAAGTCCTGACGAGAGCATGAAGCGGCACCGAAGTAATCATCGATGTACCGGAGAAAGAGTTGTGGAAGGGGGCCGGAGTAGGACTGCAACAAGGAATGTTCCACATACCCCATAAAGAGACAGGCATAGCTGGGGCCCATGCGGGTACCCATAGCCACACCTTTTATTTGGAGGAAGTGAGAGGAGTTGAAGGAGAAATTGTTCAGTGTGAGAACAAGTTCAGCCAGACGGAGGAGAGTAGTGGTGGATGGGGATTGTTCGGGCCTCTGTTCGAGGAAGAAGCTAAGGGCCCTCAGACCATCCTGGTGGGGGATGGAGGTGTAGAGGGATTGGACGTCCATGGTGAAGAGGAAGCGGTTGGGGCCAGGGAACTGGAAATTGTTGATGTGACGTAAGGTGTCAGAGGAATCACGGATGTAGGTGGGAAGGGACTGGACAAGGGGAGAGAGAAGGGAGTCAAGATAACGAGAAATGAGTTCTGTGGGGCAGGAACAAGCTGAGACGATCGGTCTACCGGGGTAGTTCTGTTTGTGGATTTTGGGTAGGAGATAGAAGCGGGCCGTCCGAGGTTGGGAGATGGCTTGATGTTCAGTGGTGGGGTCATGGTCCAGGGAGAGGTAGGAGGAAGTGCCTGCGAGTTGACGCTCAGCCTCCGCGAGGTAGAGGTCAGTGCGCCAGACAACAACAGCACCACCCTTGTCAGCGGGTTTGATGACAATGTCAGGGTTGGACCTGAGAGAATGGAGTGCAGTAAGTTCAGAGAGAGACAGGTTAGAATGGGTGCCCACGCAAAAGATGCAACACCTGCCCCTTCACTTCCTCTCTCCTCACCGTCCAAGGACCCAAACACTCCTTTCAAGTGAAGCAGCATTTCACTTGCATTTCCCCCAACTTAGTCTACTGCATTCGTTGCTCCCAATGTGGTCTCCTCTACATTGGAGAGACCAAACGTAAACTGGGCGACCGCTTTGCAGAACACCTGCGGTCTGTCCGCAAGAATGACCCAAACCTCCCTGTCGCTTGCCATTTCAACACTCCACCCTGCTCTCTTGCCCACATGTCTGTCCTTGGCTTGCTGCATTGTTCCAGTGAAGCCCAACGCAAACTGGAGGAACAACACCTCATCTTCCGACTAGGGACTTTACAGCCTTCCGGACTGAATATTGAATTCAACAACTTTAGGTCGTAAGCTCCCTCCCCCATCCCCACCCCCTTTCTGTTTCCCCCTTCCCTTTTTTTTTCCAATAAATTATAAAGATTTTCCTTTTCCCACCTATTTCCATTATATAAAAAAAAAACCCCACTAGAGCTATACCTTGAGTGCCCTACCATCCATTCTTAATTAGCACATTCGTTTAGATAATATCACCAACTTTAATTTTAACACCTATGTGTTCTATTGTACTATTGTCGTTGACATCTTTTGATGATCTGCTTCTATCACTGCTTGTTTGTCCCTACAACCACACCCCCCCCCCTCCACCTCTTTGTCTCTCTATCTCTCCGCCCCCCACACACACACCTTAAACCAGCTTATATTTCAACTCTTTCTTGGACTCGAACGCAAGTTCTGTCGAAGGGTCATGAGGACTCGAAACGTCAACTCTTCTCCGCCGATGCTGCCAGACCTGCTGAGTTTTTCCAGGTAATACTGATTAGTTATAGATGATCGTAAACACTATCACCCATCTTTCATTAATTTTGAAAATAGAGCTTTATTTCTGACCCAACCCCCTTCTCTCCTGAAGGTGCTGACTCTCACTGGGGTACAGGTCTCCCTCCTCTCCTGAAGGTGCTGACTCTCACTGGGGTACAGGTCTCCCTCCTCTCCTGAAGGTGCTGACTCTCACTGGGGTACAGGTCTCCCTCCTCCCCTGAAGGTGCTGACTCTCACTGGGGTACAGGTCCCATCCTCTCCTGAAGGTGCTGACTCTCACTGGGGTACAGGTCCCCTCCTCTCCTGAAGGTGCTGATTCTCACTGGGGTACAGGTCCCCTCCTCTCCTGAAGGTGCTGACTCTCACTGGGGTACAGGTCTCCCTCCTCTCCTGAAGGTGCTGACACTCACTGGGGTACAGGTCTCCCTCCTCTCCTGAAGGTGCTGACTCTCACTGGGGTACAGGTCTCCCTCCTCTCCTGAAGGTGCTGACTCTCACTGGGGTACAGGTCCCCTCCTCTCCTGAAGGTGCTGACTCTCACTAGGGTACAGGTCCCCTCCTCTCCTGAAGTTGCTGACTCTCACTGGGGTACAGGTCCCCCTCCTCTCCTGAAGGTGCTGACTCTCACTGGGGTACAGGACCCCTCCTCTCCTGAAGGTGCTGACTCTCACTGGGGTACAGGGTCCCCCTCCTCTCCTGAAGGTGCTGACTCTCACTAGGGTACAGGTCCCCTTCCTCTCTTGAAGGTGCTGACTCGCACTAGGGTACAGGTCCCCTCCTCTCCTGAAGGTGCTGACTCTCACTGGGGTACAGGTCCCCCTCCTCTCCTGAAGGTGCTGACTCACTAGGGTACAGGTCCCCCTCCTCTCCTGAAGGTGCTGACTCTCACTGGGGTACAGGTCCCCTTCCTCTCCTGAAGGTGCTGATTCTCACTGGGGTACAGGTCCCCTCCTCTCCTGAAGGTGCTGACTCTCACTGGGGTACAGGTCCCCTCCTCTCCTGAAGGTGCTGACTCTCACTGGGATACAGGACCCCTCCTGTCCTAAAGGTGCTGACTCTCACTAGGGTACAGGTCCCCTTCCTCTCCTGAAGGTGCTGACTCGCACTAGGGTACAGGTCCCCTCCTCTCCTGAAGGTGCTGACTCTCACTGGGGTACAGGTCCCCCTCCTCTCCTGAAGGTGCTTACTCACTAGGGTACAGGTCCCCCTCCTCTCCTGAAGGTGCTGACTCTCACTGGGGTACAGGTCCCCTTCCTCTCCTGAAGGTGCTGATTCTCACTGGGGTACAGGTCCCCTCCTCTCCTGAAGGTGCTGACTCTCACTGGGGTACAGGTCCCCTCCTCTCCTGAAGGTGCTGACTCTCACTGGGATACAGGACCCCTCCTGTCCTAAGGTGCTGACTCTCACTAGGGTACAGGTCCCCTCCTCTCCTGAAGGTGCTGACTCTCACAGGGGTACAGGTCCCCCTCCTCTCATGAACGTGCTGACTCTCACTGGGGAACAGGTCCCCCTACTCTCCTGAAGGTGCTGACTCTCACTAGGGTACAGGTACCTCTCTGTTCCTGAAGGTGCTGACTGTCACTTGGGTACAGGTCCCCCTCCTCTCCTGAAGGTGCTGACTCTCACTAGGGTACAGGTCCCCTTCCTTTCCTGAAGGCGCTGACTCTCACTGGGGTACATGTCCCCTCCTCTCCTGAAGGTGCTGACTCTCACTGGGGTACAGGTCCCCTTCCTCTCCTGAAGGTGCTGACTCTCACTGGGGTACAGGTCCCCCTCCTCTCCTGAAGGTGCTGACTCTCACTGGGGTACAGGTCCCCCTCCTCTCCTGAAGGTGCTGACTCTCACTAGGGTACAGGTCCCCTCCTCTCCTGAAGGTGCTGACTCTCACTGGGGTACAGGTCCCCCTCCTCTCCTGAAGGTGCTGACTCTCACTAGGGTACAGGTCCCCCTCCTCTCCTGAAGGTGCTGACTCTCACTGGGGTACAGGTCCCCTCCTCTCCTGAAGGTGCTGACTCTCACTGGGGTACAGGTCCCCCTCCTCTCCTGAAGGTGCTGACTCTCACTGGGGTACAGGTCCCCTCCTCTCCTGAAGGTGCTGACTCTCACTGCGGTACAGGTCCCCCTCCTCTCCTGAAGGTGCTGACTCTCACTAGGGTACAGGTCCCCCTCCTCTCCTGAAGGTGCTGACTCTCACTGGGATACAGGACCCCTCCTGTCCTAAAGGTGCTGACTCTCACTAGGGTACAGGTCCCCTTCCTCTCCTGAAGGTGCTGACTCGCACTAGGGTACAGGTCCCCCTCCTCTCCTGAAGGTGCTGACTCTCACTGGGGTACAGGTCCCCCTCCTCTCCTGAAGGTGCTGACTCTCACTAGGGTACAGGTCCCCCTCCTCTCCTGAAGGTGCTGACTCTCACTGGGGTACAGGTCCCCTCCTCTCCTGAAGGTGCTGACTCTCACTGGGGTACAGGTCCCCTCCTCTCCTGAAGGTGCTGTCCCTCACTGGGTACAGATCCCCTCTTCTCCTGAAGTTGCTGACTCTCATTGGGATACAGGTCCCCTCCTCTCCTGAAGGTGCTGACTCTCACTAGGGTACAGGTCCCCTCCTCTCCTGAAGGTGCTGACTCTCACTGGGGTACAGGTCCCCCTCCTCTCCTGAAGGTGCTGACTCTCACTGGGGTACAGGTCCCCCTCCTCTCCTGAAGGTGCTGACTCACTAGGGTACAGGTCCCCCTCCTCTCCTGAAGGTGCTGGCTCTCACTGGGGTAAGTCCCCCTCCTCTCCTGAAGGTGCTGACTCGCACTAGGGTACAGGTCCCCTCCTCTCCTGAAGATGCTGACTCTCACTGGGCTACAGGTCCCCTGCTCGCACATAGGTGCTGACTCTCACTGGGGAGCAGGTCACCTCCTCTCCTGAAGGTGCTGACTCTCATTGGGGGACAGGTTCCCTCCTCTCCTGAAGGTGCTGACTCTCACTAGGGTACAGGTCCCCCTCCTCTCCTGAAGGTGCTGACTCTCACTAGGGTACTGGTCCCCTCCTCTCCTGAAGGTGCTGACTCTCACTGGGGTACAGATCCCCCTCCTCTCCTGAAGGTGCTGACTCTCACTAGGGTACAGGTCCCCCTCCTCTCCTGAAGGTGCTGACTCTCACTGGGGTACAGGTCCCCTTCCTCTCCTGAAGGTGCTGACTCTCAATGGGGTACAGGGTCCCCCTCCTCTCCTGAAGGTGCTGACTCTCACTGGGGTACAGGTCCCCTCCTCTCCTGAAGGTGCTGACTCTCACTGCGGTACAGGTCCCCCTCCTCTCCTGAAGGTGCTGACTCTCACTAGGGTACAGGTCCCCCTCCTCTCCTGAAGGTGCTGACTCTCACTAGGGTACAGGTCCCCTTCCTCTCCTGAAGGTGCTGACTCGCACTAGGGTACAGGTCCCCTCCTCTCCTGAAGGTGCTGACTCTCACTAGGGTACAGGTCCCCTCCTCTCCTGAAGGTGCTGACTCTCACTAGGGTACAGGTCCCCCTCCTCTCCTGAAGGTGCTGACTCTCACTGGGGTACAGGTCCCCCTCCTCTCCTGAAGGTGCTGACTCTCACTGGGGTACAGGTCCCCTCCTCTCCTGAAGGTGCTGACTCTCACTGGGGTACAGGTCCCCCTCCTCTCCTGAAGGTGCTGACTCTCATTGGGGTACAGGTCCTCCCGTCTCCTGAAGGTGCTGACTCTCAATAGGGTACAGGTCCCCTCCTCTCCTGAAGGTGCTGACTCTCACTGGGGTACAGGTCCCCTCCTCTCCTGAAGGTGCTGACTCTCACTGGGGTACATGTTCTCTCCTCTCCTGAAGGTGCTGACTCTCACTGGGGTACATGTTCTCTCCTCTCCTGAAGGTGCTGACTCTCACTGGGGTACAGGTCCTCTCCTCTCCTGAAGGTGCTGACTCTCACTGGGGTACAGGTCCCCTCCTCTCCTGAAGGTGCTGACTCTCACTGGGGTACAGGTCCCCCTCCTCTCCTGAAGGTGCTGACTCTCACTGGGGTACAGGTCCCCCTCCTCTCCTGAAGGTGCTGACTCTCACTGGGGTACAGGTCCCCCTCCTCTCCTGAAGGTGCTGACTCTCACTGGGGTACAGGTCCCCCTCCTCTCCTGAAGGTGCTGACTCTCACTGGGGTACAGGTCCCCCTCCTCTCCTGAAGGTGCTGACTCTCACTGGGGTACAGGTCCCCCTCCTCTCCTGAAGGTGCTGACTCTCACTGGGGTACAGGTCCCCCTCCTCTCCTGAAGGTGCTGACTCTCACTGGGGTACAGGTCCCCCTCCTCTCCTGAAGGTGCTGACTCTCACTGGGGTACAGGTCCCCCTCCTCTCCTGAAGGTGCTGACTCTCACTGGGGTACAGGTCCCCCTCCTCTCCTGAAGGTGCTGACTCTCACTGGGGTACAGGTCCCCCTCCTCTCCTGAAGGTGCTGACTCTCACTGGGGTACAGGTCCCCCTCCTCTCCTGAAGGTGCTGACTCTCACTGGGGTACAGGTCCCCCTCCTCTCCTGAAGGTGCTGACTCTCACTGGGGTACAGGTCCCCCTCCTCTCCTGAAGGTGCTGACTCTCACTGGGGTACAGGTCCCCCTCCTCTCCTGAAGGTGCTGACTCTCACTGGGGTACAGGTCCCCCTCCTCTCCTGAAGGTGCTGACTCTCACTGGGGTACAGGTCCCCCTCCTCTCCTGAAGGTGCTGACTCTCACTGGGGTACAGGTCCCCCTCCTCTCCTGAAGGTGCTGACTCTCACTGGGGTACAGGTCCCCCTCCTCTCCTGAAGGTGCTGACTCTCACTGGGGTACAGGTCCCCTCCTCTCCTGAAGGTGCTGACTCTCACTGGGGTACAGGTCCCCCTCCTCTCCTGAAGGTGCTGACTCTCACTGGGGTACAGGTCCCCCTCCTCTCCTGAAGGTGCTGACTCTCACTGGGGTACAGGTCCCCCTCCTCTCCTGAAGGTGCTGACTCTCACTGGGGTACAGGTCCCCCTCCTCTCCTGAAGGTGCTGACTCTCACTGGGGTACAGGTCCCCCTCCTCTCCTGAAGGTGCTGACTCTCACTGGGGTACAGGTCCCCCTCCTCTCCTGAAGGTGCTGACTCTCACTGGGGTACAGGTCCCCTCCTCTCCTGAAGGTGCTGACTCTCACTGGGGTACAGGTCCCCCTCCTCTCCTGAAGGTGCTGACTCTCACTGGGGTACAGGTCCCCCTCCTCTCCTGAAGGTGCTGACTCTCACTGGGGTACAGGTCCCCCTCCTCTCCTGAAGGTGCTGACTCTCACTGGGGTACAGGTCCCCTCCTCTCCTGAAGGTGCTGACTCTCACTGGGGTACAGGTCCCCTCCTCTCCTGAAGGTGCTGACTCTCACTGGGGTACAGGTCCCCCTCCTCTCCTGAAGGTGCTGACTCTCACTGGGGTACAGGTCCCCTCCTCTCCTGAAGGTGCTGACTCTCACTGGGGTACAGGTCCCCTCCTCTCCTGAAGGTGCTGACTCTCACTGGGGTACAGGTCCCCCTCCTCTCCTGAAGGTGCTGACTCTCACTGGGGTACAGGTCCCCCTCCTCTCCTGAAGGTGCTGACTCTCACTGGGGTACAGGTCCCCCTCCTCTCCTGAAGGTGCTGACTCTCACTGGGGTACAGGTCCCCCTCCTCTCCTGAAGGTGCTGACTCTCACTGGGGTACAGGTCCCCCTCCTCTCCTGAAGGTGCTGACTCTCACTGGGGTACAGGTCCCCCTCCTCTCCTGAAGGTGCTGACTCTCACTGGGGTACAGGTCCCCCTCCTCTCCTGAAGGTGCTGACTCTCACTGGGGTACAGGTCCCCCTCCTCTCCTGAAGGTGCTGACTCTCACTGGGGTACAGGTCCCCTCCTCTCCTGAAGGTGCTGACTCTCACTGGGGTACAGGTCCCCCTCCTCTCCTGAAGGTGCTGACTCTCACTGGGGTACAGGTCCCCCTCCTCTCCTGAAGGTGCTGACTCTCACTGGGGTACAGGTCCCCTCCTCTCCTGAAGGTGCTGACTCTCACTGGGGTACAGGTCCCCCTCCTCTCCTGAAGGTGCTGACTCTCACTGGGGTACAGGTCCCCCTCCTCTCCTGAAGGTGCTGACTCTCACTGGGGTACAGGTCCCCCTCCTCTCCTGAAGGTGCTGACTCTCACTGGGGTACAGGTCCCCCTCCTCTCCTGAAGGTGCTGACTCTCACTGGGGTACAGGTCCCCCTCCTCTCCTGAAGGTGCTGACTCTCACTGGGGTACAGGTCCCCCTCCTCTCCTGAAGGTGCTGACTCTCACTGGGGTACAGGTCCCCCTCCTCTCCTGAAGGTGCTGACTCTCACTGGGGTACAGGTCCCCCTCCTCTCCTGAAGGTGCTGACTCTCACTGGGGTACAGGTCCCCTCCTCTCCTGAAGGTGCTGACTCTCACTGGGGTACAGGTCCCCTCCTCTCCTGAAGGTGCTGACTCTCACTGGGGTACAGGTCCCCCTCCTCTCCTGAAGGTGCTGACTCTCACTGGGGTACAGGTCCCCCTCCTCTCCTGAAGGTGCTGACTCTCACTGGGGTACAGGTCCCCTCCTCTCCTGAAGGTGCTGACTCTCACTGGGGTACAGGTCCCCCTCCTCTCCTGAAGGTGCTGACTCTCACTGGGGTACAGGTCCCCCTCCTCTCCTGAAGGTGCTGACTCTCACTGGGGTACAGGTCCCCCTCCTCTCCTGAAGGTGCTGACTCTCACTGGGGTACAGGTCCCCCTCCTCTCCTGAAGGTGCTGACTCTCACTGGGGTACAGGTCCCCCTCCTCTCCTGAAGGTGCTGACTCTCACTGGGGTACAGGTCCCCCTCCTCTCCTGAAGGTGCTGACTCTCACTGGGGTACAGGTCCCCCTCCTCTCCTGAAGGTGCTGACTCTCACTGGGGTACAGGTCCCCCTCCTCTCCTGAAGGTGCTGACTCTCACTGGGGTACAGGTCCCCCTCCTCTCCTGAAGGTGCTGACTCTCACTGGGGTACAGGTCCCCCTCCTCTCCTGAAGGTGCTGACTCTCACTGGGGTACAGGTCCCCCTCCTCTCCTGAAGGTGCTGACTCTCACTGGGGTACAGGTCCCCCTCCTCTCCTGAAGGTGCTGACTCTCACTGGGGTACAGGTCCCCCTCCTCTCCTGAAGGTGCTGACTCTCACTGGGGTACAGGTCCCCCTCCTCTCCTGAAGGTGCTGACTCTCACTGGGGTACAGGTCCCCCTCCTCTCCTGAAGGTGCTGACTCTCACTGGGGTACAGGTCCCCCTCCTCTCCTGAAGGTGCTGACTCTCACTGGGGTACAGGTCCCCCTCCTCTCCTGAAGGTGCTGACTCTCACTGGGGTACAGGTCCCCCTCCTCTCCTGAAGGTGCTGACTCTCACTGGGGTACAGGTCCCCCTCCTCTCCTGAAGGTGCTGACTCTCACTGGGGTACAGGTCCCCCTCCTCTCCTGAAGGTGCTGACTCTCACTGGGGTACAGGTCCCCCTCCTCTCCTGAAGGTGCTGACTCTCACTGGGGTACAGGTCCCCCTCCTCTCCTGAAGGTGCTGACTCTCACTGGGGTACAGGTCCCCCTCCTCTCCTGAAGGTGCTGACTCTCACTGGGGTACAGGTCCCCCTCCTCTCCTGAAGGTGCTGACTCTCACTGGGGTACAGGTCCCCCTCCTCTCCTGAAGGTGCTGACTCTCACTGGGGTACAGGTCCCCCTCCTCTCCTGAAGGTGCTGACTCTCACTGGGGTACAGGTCCCCCTCCTCTCCTGAAGGTGCTGACTCTCACTGGGGTACAGGTCCCCCTCCTCTCCTGAAGGTGCTGACTCTCACTGGGGTACAGGTCCCCTCCTCTCCTGAAGGTGCTGACTCTCACTGGGGTACAGGTCCCCCTCCTCTCCTGAAGGTGCTGACTCTCACTGGGGTACAGGTCCCCCTCCTCTCCTGAAGGTGCTGACTCTCACTGGGGTACAGGTCCCCCTCCTCTCCTGAAGGTGCTGACTCTCACTGGGGTACAGGTCCCCCTCCTCTCCTGAAGGTGCTGACTCTCACTGGGGTACAGGTCCCCTCCTCTCCTGAAGGTGCTGACTCTCACTGGGGTACAGGTCCCCCTCCTCTCCTGAAGGTGCTGACTCTCACTGGGGTACAGGTCCCCCTCCTCTCCTGAAGGTGCTGACTCTCACTGGGGTACAGGTCCCCCTCCTCTCCTGAAGGTGCTGACTCTCACTGGGGTACAGGTCCCCCTCCTCTCCTGAAGGTGCTGACTCTCACTGGGGTACAGGTCCCCTCCTCTCCTGAAGGTGCTGACTCTCACTGGGGTACAGGTCCCCCTCCTCTCCTGAAGGTGCTGACTCTCACTGGGGTACAGGTCCCCCTCCTCTCCTGAAGGTGCTGACTCTCACTGGGGTACAGGTCCCCCTCCTCTCCTGAAGGTGCTGACTCTCACTGGGGTACAGGTCCCCCTCCTCTCCTGAAGGTGCTGACTCTCACTGGGGTACAGGTCCCCCTCCTCTCCTGAAGGTGCTGACTCTCACTGGGGTACAGGTCCCCTCCTCTCCTGAAGGTGCTGACTCTCACTGGGGTACAGGTCCCCTCCTCTCCTGAAGGTGCTGACTCTCACTGGGGTACAGGTCCCCTCCTCTCCTGAAGGTGCTGACTCTCACTGGGGTACAGGTCCCCTCCTCTCCTGAAGGTGCTGACTCTCACTGGGGTACAGGTCCCCTCCTCTCCTGAAGGTGCTGACTCTCACTGGGGTACAGGTCCCCCTCCTCTCCTGAAGGTGCTGACTCTCACTGGGGTACAGGTCCCCCTCCTCTCCTGAAGGTGCTGACTCTCACTGGGGTACAGGTCCCCCTCCTCTCCTGAAGGTGCTGACTCTCACTGGGGTACAGGTCCCCTCCTCTCCTGAAGGTGCTGACTCTCACTGGGGTACAGGTCCCCCTCCTCTCCTGAAGGTGCTGACTCTCACTGGGGTACAGGTCCCCTCCTCTCCTGAAGGTGCTGACTCTCACTGGGGTACAGGTCCCCCTCCTCTCCTGAAGGTGCTGACTCTCACTGGGGTACAGGTCCCCCTCCTCTCCTGAAGGTGCTGACTCTCACTGGGGTACAGGTCCCCTCCTCTCCTGAAGGTGCTGACTCTCACTGGGGTACAGGTCCCCCTCCTCTCCTGAAGGTGCTGACTCTCACTGGGGTACAGGTCCCCCTCCTCTCCTGAAGGTGCTGACTCTCACTGGGGTACAGGTCCCCCTCCTCTCCTGAAGGTGCTGACTCTCACTGGGGTACAGGTCCCCTCCTCTCCTGAAGGTGCTGACTCTCACTGGGGTACAGGTCCCCCTCCTCTCCTGAAGGTGCTGACTCTCACTGGGGTACAGGTCCCCCTCCTCTCCTGAAGGTGCTGACTCTCACTGGGGTACAGGTCCCCCTCCTCTCCTGAAGGTGCTGACTCTCACTGGGGTACAGGTCCCCCTCCTCTCCTGAAGGTGCTGACTCTCACTGGGGTACAGGTCCCCCTCCTCTCCTGAAGGTGCTGACTCTCACTGGGGTACAGGTCCCCTCCTCTCCTGAAGGTGCTGACTCTCACTGGGGTACAGGTCCCCTCCTCTCCTGAAGGTGCTGACTCTCACTGGGGTACAGGTCCCCCTCCTCTCCTGAAGGTGCTGACTCTCACTGGGGTACAGGTCCCCCTCCTCTCCTGAAGGTGCTGACTCTCACTGGGGTACAGGTCCCCCTCCTCTCCTGAAGGTGCTGACTCTCACTGGGGTACAGGTCCCCTCCTCTCCTGAAGGTGCTGACTCTCACTGGGGTACAGGTCCCCCTCCTCTCCTGAAGGTGCTGACTCTCACTGGGGTACAGGTCCCCTCCTCTCCTGAAGGTGCTGACTCTCACTGGGGTACAGGTCCCCTCCTCTCCTGAAGGTGCTGACTCTCACTGGGGTACAGGTCCCCCTCCTCTCCTGAAGGTGCTGACTCTCACTGGGGTACAGGTCCCCCTCCTCTCCTGAAGGTGCTGACTCTCACTGGGGTACAGGTCCCCCTCCTCTCCTGAAGGTGCTGACTCTCACTGGGGTACAGGTCCCCCTCCTCTCCTGAAGGTGCTGACTCTCACTGGGGTACAGGTCCCCCTCCTCTCCTGAAGGTGCTGACTCTCACTGGGGTACAGGTCCCCTCCTCTCCTGAAGGTGCTGACTCTCACTGGGGTACAGGTCCCCCTCCTCTCCTGAAGGTGCTGACTCTCACTGGGGTACAGGTCCCCCTCCTCTCCTGAAGGTGCTGACTCTCACTGGGGTACAGGTCCCCCTCCTCTCCTGAAGGTGCTGACTCTCACTGGGGTACAGGTCCCCCTCCTCTCCTGAAGGTGCTGACTCTCACTGGGGTACAGGTCCCCCTCCTCTCCTGAAGGTGCTGACTCTCACTGGGGTACAGGTCCCCCTCCTCTCCTGAAGGTGCTGACTCTCACTGGGGTACAGGTCCCCCTCCTCTCCTGAAGGTGCTGACTCTCACTGGGGTACAGGTCCCCCTCCTCTCCTGAAGGTGCTGACTCTCACTGGGGTACAGGTCCCCTCCTCTCCTGAAGGTGCTGACTCTCACTGGGGTACAGGTCCCCCTCCTCTCCTGAAGGTGCTGACTCTCACTGGGGTACAGGTCCCCTCCTCTCCTGAAGGTGCTGACTCTCACTGGGGTACAGGTCCCCCTCCTCTCCTGAAGGTGCTGACTCTCACTGGGGTACAGGTCCCCCTCCTCTCCTGAAGGTGCTGACTCTCACTGGGGTACAGGTCCCCCTCCTCTCCTGAAGGTGCTGACTCTCACTGGGGTACAGGTCCCCCTCCTCTCCTGAAGGTGCTGACTCTCACTGGGGTACAGGTCCCCCTCCTCTCCTGAAGGTGCTGACTCTCACTGGGGTACAGGTCCCCCTCCTCTCCTGAAGGTGCTGACTCTCACTGGGGTACAGGTCCCCTCCTCTCCTGAAGGTGCTGACTCTCACTGGGGTACAGGTCCCCCTCCTCTCCTGAAGGTGCTGACTCTCACTGGGGTACAGGTCCCCCTCCTCTCCTGAAGGTGCTGACTCTCACTGGGGTACAGGTCCCCCTCCTCTCCTGAAGGTGCTGACTCTCACTGGGGTACAGGTCCCCTCCTCTCCTGAAGGTGCTGACTCTCACTGGGGTACAGGTCCCCCTCCTCTCCTGAAGGTGCTGACTCTCACTGGGGTACAGGTCCCCTCCTCTCCTGAAGGTGCTGACTCTCACTGGGGTACAGGTCCCCCTCCTCTCCTGAAGGTGCTGACTCTCACTGGGGTACAGGTCCCCCTCCTCTCCTGAAGGTGCTGACTCTCACTGGGGTACAGGTCCCCTCCTCTCCTGAAGGTGCTGACTCTCACTGGGGTACAGGTCCCCCTCCTCTCCTGAAGGTGCTGACTCTCACTGGGGTACAGGTCCCCCTCCTCTCCTGAAGGTGCTGACTCTCACTGGGGTACAGGTCCCCCTCCTCTCCTGAAGGTGCTGACTCTCACTGGGGTACAGGTCCCCCTCCTCTCCTGAAGGTGCTGACTCTCACTGGGGTACAGGTCCCCCTCCTCTCCTGAAGGTGCTGACTCTCACTGGGGTACAGGTCCCCCTCCTCTCCTGAAGGTGCTGACTCTCACTGGGGTACAGGTCCCCCTCCTCTCCTGAAGGTGCTGACTCTCACTGGGGTACAGGTCCCCCTCCTCTCCTGAAGGTGCTGACTCTCACTGGGGTACAGGTCCCCCTCCTCTCCTGAAGGTGCTGACTCTCACTGGGGTACAGGTCCCCCTCCTCTCCTGAAGGTGCTGACTCTCACTGGGGTACAGGTCCCCCTCCTCTCCTGAAGGTGCTGACTCTCACTGGGGTACAGGTCCCCCTCCTCTCCTGAAGGTGCTGACTCTCACTGGGGTACAGGTCCCCCTCCTCTCCTGAAGGTGCTGACTCTCACTGGGGTACAGGTCCCCTCCTCTCCTGAAGGTGCTGACTCTCACTGGGGTACAGGTCCCCCTCCTCTCCTGAAGGTGCTGACTCTCACTGGGGTACAGGTCCCCCTCCTCTCCTGAAGGTGCTGACTCTCACTGGGGTACAGGTCCCCTCCTCTCCTGAAGGTGCTGACTCTCACTGGGGTACAGGTCCCCCTCCTCTCCTGAAGGTGCTGACTCTCACTGGGGTACAGGTCCCCCTCCTCTCCTGAAGGTGCTGACTCTCACTGGGGTACAGGTCCCCCTCCTCTCCTGAAGGTGCTGACTCTCACTGGGGTACAGGTCCCCCTCCTCTCCTGAAGGTGCTGACTCTCACTGGGGTACAGGTCCCCCTCCTCTCCTGAAGGTGCTGACTCTCACTGGGGTACAGGTCCCCCTCCTCTCCTGAAGGTGCTGACTCTCACTGGGGTACAGGTCCCCTCCTCTCCTGAAGGTGCTGACTCTCACTGGGGTACAGGTCCCCCTCCTCTCCTGAAGGTGCTGACTCTCACTGGGGTACAGGTCCCCCTCCTCTCCTGAAGGTGCTGACTCTCACTGGGGTACAGGTCCCCCTCCTCTCCTGAAGGTGCTGACTCTCACTGGGGTACAGGTCCCCTCCTCTCCTGAAGGTGCTGACTCTCACTGGGGTACAGGTCCCCCTCCTCTCCTGAAGGTGCTGACTCTCACTGGGGTACAGGTCCCCCTCCTCTCCTGAAGGTGCTGACTCTCACTGGGGTACAGGTCCCCCTCCTCTCCTGAAGGTGCTGACTCTCACTGGGGTACAGGTCCCCTCCTCTCCTGAAGGTGCTGACTCTCACTGGGGTACAGGTCCCCCTCCTCTCCTGAAGGTGCTGACTCTCACTGGGGTACAGGTCCCCCTCCTCTCCTGAAGGTGCTGACTCTCACTGGGGTACAGGTCCCCCTCCTCTCCTGAAGGTGCTGACTCTCACTGGGGTACAGGTCCCCTCCTCTCCTGAAGGTGCTGACTCTCACTGGGGTACAGGTCCCCCTCCTCTCCTGAAGGTGCTGACTCTCACTGGGGTACAGGTCCCCTCCTCTCCTGAAGGTGCTGACTCTCACTGGGGTACAGGTCCCCCTCCTCTCCTGAAGGTGCTGACTCTCACTGGGGTACAGGTCCCCCTCCTCTCCTGAAGGTGCTGACTCTCACTGGGGTACAGGTCCCCCTCCTCTCCTGAAGGTGCTGACTCTCACTGGGGTACAGGTCCCCCTCCTCTCCTGAAGGTGCTGACTCTCACTGGGGTACAGGTCCCCCTCCTCTCCTGAAGGTGCTGACTCTCACTGGGGTACAGGTCCCCCTCCTCTCCTGAAGGTGCTGACTCTCACTGGGGTACAGGTCCCCTCCTCTCCTGAAGGTGCTGACTCTCACTGGGGTACAGGTCCCCCTCCTCTCCTGAAGGTGCTGACTCTCACTGGGGTACAGGTCCCCCTCCTCTCCTGAAGGTGCTGACTCTCACTGGGGTACAGGTCCCCTCCTCTCCTGAAGGTGCTGACTCTCACTGGGGTACAGGTCCCCCTCCTCTCCTGAAGGTGCTGACTCTCACTGGGGTACAGGTCCCCTCCTCTCCTGAAGGTGCTGACTCTCACTGGGGTACAGGTCCCCTCCTCTCCTGAAGGTGCTGACTCTCACTGGGGTACAGGTCCCCCTCCTCTCCTGAAGGTGCTGACTCTCACTGGGGTACAGGTCCCCCTCCTCTCCTGAAGGTGCTGACTCTCACTGGGGTACAGGTCCCCCTCTCCTGAAGGTGCTGACTCTCACTGGGGTACAGGTCCCCCTCCTCTCCTGAAGGTGCTGACTCTCACTGGGGTACAGGTCCCCCTCCTCTCCTGAAGGTGCTGACTCTCACTGGGGTACAGGTCCCCCTCCTCTCCTGAAGGTGCTGACTCTCACTGGGGTACAGGTCCCCCTCCTCTCCTGAAGGTGCTGACTCTCACTGGGGTACAGGTCCCCCTCCTCTCCTGAAGGTGCTGACTCTCACTGGGGTACAGGTCCCCCTCCTCTCCTGAAGGTGCTGACTCTCACTGGGGTACAGGTCCCCCTCCTCTCCTGAAGGTGCTGACTCTCACTGGGGTACAGGTCCCCCTCCTCTCCTGAAGGTGCTGACTCTCACTGGGGTACAGGTCCCCTCCTCTCCTGAAGGTGCTGACTCTCACTGGGGTACAGGTCCCCCTCCTCTCCTGAAGGTGCTGACTCTCACTGGGGTACAGGTCCCCCTCCTCTCCTGAAGGTGCTGACTCTCACTGGGGTACAGGTCCCCCTCCTCTCCTGAAGGTGCTGACTCTCACTGGGGTACAGGTCCCCCTCCTCTCCTGAAGGTGCTGACTCTCACTGGGGTACAGGTCCCCTCCTCTCCTGAAGGTGCTGACTCTCACTGGGGTACAGGTCCCCCTCCTCTCCTGAAGGTGCTGACTCTCACTGGGGTACAGGTCCCCCTCCTCTCCTGAAGGTGCTGACTCTCACTGGGGTACAGGTCCCCCTCCTCTCCTGAAGGTGCTGACTCTCACTGGGGTACAGGTCCCCCTCCTCTCCTGAAGGTGCTGACTCTCACTGGGGTACAGGTCCCCCTCCTCTCCTGAAGGTGCTGACTCTCACTGGGGTACAGGTCCCCCTCCTCTCCTGAAGGTGCTGACTCTCACTGGGGTACAGGTCCCCCTCCTCTCCTGAAGGTGCTGACTCTCACTGGGGTACAGGTCCCCCTCCTCTCCTGAAGGTGCTGACTCTCACTGGGGTACAGGTCCCCCTCCTCTCCTGAAGGTGCTGACTCTCACTGGGGTACAGGTCCCCCTCCTCTCCTGAAGGTGCTGACTCTCACTGGGGTACAGGTCCCCCTCCTCTCCTGAAGGTGCTGACTCTCACTGGGGTACAGGTCCCCCTCCTCTCCTGAAGGTGCTGACTCTCACTGGGGTACAGGTCCCCCTCCTCTCCTGAAGGTGCTGACTCTCACTGGGGTACAGGTCCCCCTCCTCTCCTGAAGGTGCTGACTCTCACTGGGGTACAGGTCCCCCTCCTCTCCTGAAGGTG
Source organism: Carcharodon carcharias (assembly GCF_017639515.1). Lineage (NCBI taxonomy): Eukaryota > Metazoa > Chordata > Chondrichthyes > Lamniformes > Lamnidae > Carcharodon > Carcharodon carcharias. The sequence goes on from NC_054486.1 coordinate 110,584,639, forward strand.
CTGACTCTCACTGGGGTACAGGTCCCCCTCCTCTCCTGAAGGTGCTGACTCTCACTGGGGTACAGGTCCCCTCCTCTCCTGAAGGTGCTGACTCTCACTGGGGTACAGGTCCCCCTCCTCTCCTGAAGGTGCTGACTCTCACTGGGGTACAGGTCCCCCTCCTCTCCTGAAGGTGCTGACTCTCACTGGGGTACAGGTCCCCCTCCTCTCCTGAAGGTGCTGACTCTCACTGGGGTACAGGTCCCCCTCCTCTCCTGAAGGTGCTGACTCTCACTGGGGTACAGGTCCCCCTCCTCTCCTGAAGGTGCTGACTCTCACTGGGGTACAGGTCCCCCTCCTCTCCTGAAGGTGCTGACTCTCACTGGGGTACAGGTCCCCCTCCTCTCCTGAAGGTGCTGACTCTCACTGGGGTACAGGTCCCCCTCCTCTCCTGAAGGTGCTGACTCTCACTGGGGTACAGGTCCCCCTCCTCTCCTGAAGGTGCTGACTCTCACTGGGGTACAGGTCCCCCTCCTCTCCTGAAGGTGCTGACTCTCACTGGGGTACAGGTCCCCCTCCTCTCCTGAAGGTGCTGACTCTCACTGGGGTACAGGTCCCCCTCCTCTCCTGAAGGTGCTGACTCTCACTGGGGTACAGGTCCCCCTCCTCTCCTGAAGGTGCTGACTCTCACTGGGGTACAGGTCCCCCTCCTCTCCTGAAGGTGCTGACTCTCACTGGGGTACAGGTCCCCCTCCTCTCCTGAAGGTGCTGACTCTCACTGGGGTACAGGTCCCCTCCTCTCCTGAAGGTGCTGACTCTCACTGGGGTACAGGTCCCCCTCCTCTCCTGAAGGTGCTGACTCTCACTGGGGTACAGGTCCCCCTCCTCTCCTGAAGGTGCTGACTCTCACTGGGGTACAGGTCCCCCTCCTCTCCTGAAGGTGCTGACTCTCACTGGGGTACAGGTCCCCCTCCTCTCCTGAAGGTGCTGACTCTCACTGGGGTACAGGTCCCCCTCCTCTCCTGAAGGTGCTGACTCTCACTGGGGTACAGGTCCCCCTCCTCTCCTGAAGGTGCTGACTCTCACTGGGGTACAGGTCCCCCTCCTCTCCTGAAGGTGCTGACTCTCACTGGGGTACAGGTCCCCCTCCTCTCCTGAAGGTGCTGACTCTCACTGGGGTACAGGTCCCCTCCTCTCCTGAAGGTGCTGACTCTCACTGGGGTACAGGTCCCCCTCCTCTCCTGAAGGTGCTGACTCTCACTGGGGTACAGGTCCCCCTCCTCTCCTGAAGGTGCTGACTCTCACTGGGGTACAGGTCCCCCTCCTCTCCTGAAGGTGCTGACTCTCACTGGGGTACAGGTCCCCCTCCTCTCCTGAAGGTGCTGACTCTCACTGGGGTACAGGTCCCCCTCCTCTCCTGAAGGTGCTGACTCTCACTGGGGTACAGGTCCCCCTCCTCTCCTGAAGGTGCTGACTCTCACTGGGGTACAGGTCCCCTCCTCTCCTGAAGGTGCTGACTCTCACTGGGGTACAGGTCCCCCTCCTCTCCTGAAGGTGCTGACTCTCACTGGGGTACAGGTCCCCTCCTCTCCTGAAGGTGCTGACTCTCACTGGGGTACAGGTCCCCCTCCTCTCCTGAAGGTGCTGACTCTCACTGGGGTACAGGTCCCCCTCCTCTCCTGAAGGTGCTGACTCTCACTGGGGTACAGGTCCCCCTCCTCTCCTGAAGGTGCTGACTCTCACTGGGGTACAGGTCCCCCTCCTCTCCTGAAGGTGCTGACTCTCACTGGGGTACAGGTCCCCCTCCTCTCCTGAAGGTGCTGACTCTCACTGGGGTACAGGTCCCCCTCCTCTCCTGAAGGTGCTGACTCTCACTGGGGTACAGGTCCCCCTCCTCTCCTGAAGGTGCTGACTCTCACTGGGGTACAGGTCCCCCTCCTCTCCTGAAGGTGCTGACTCTCACTGGGGTACAGGTCCCCCTCCTCTCCTGAAGGTGCTGACTCTCACTGGGGTACAGGTCCCCCTCCTCTCCTGAAGGTGCTGACTCTCACTGGGGTACAGGTCCCCCTCCTCTCCTGAAGGTGCTGACTCTCACTGGGGTACAGGTCCCCCTCCTCTCCTGAAGGTGCTGACTCTCACTGGGGTACAGGTCCCCCTCCTCTCCTGAAGGTGCTGACTCTCACTGGGGTACAGGTCCCCCTCCTCTCCTGAAGGTGCTGACTCTCACTGGGGTACAGGTCCCCCTCCTCTCCTGAAGGTGCTGACTCTCACTGGGGTACAGGTCCCCCTCCTCTCCTGAAGGTGCTGACTCTCACTGGGGTACAGGTCCCCCTCCTCTCCTGAAGGTGCTGACTCTCACTGGGGTACAGGTCCCCCTCCTCTCCTGAAGGTGCTGACTCTCACTGGGGTACAGGTCCCCCTCCTCTCCTGAAGGTGCTGACTCTCACTGGGGTACAGGTCCCCCTCCTCTCCTGAAGGTGCTGACTCTCACTGGGGTACAGGTCCCCCTCCTCTCCTGAAGGTGCTGACTCTCACTGGGGTACAGGTCCCCCTCCTCTCCTGAAGGTGCTGACTCTCACTGGGGTACAGGTCCCCCTCCTCTCCTGAAGGTGCTGACTCTCACTGGGGTACAGGTCCCCCTCCTCTCCTGAAGGTGCTGACTCTCACTGGGGTACAGGTCCCCCTCCTCTCCTGAAGGTGCTGACTCTCACTGGGGTACAGGTCCCCCTCCTCTCCTGAAGGTGCTGACTCTCACTGGGGTACAGGTCCCCCTCCTCTCCTGAAGGTGCTGACTCTCACTGGGGTACAGGTCCCCCTCCTCTCCTGAAGGTGCTGACTCTCACTGGGGTACAGGTCCCCTCCTCTCCTGAAGGTGCTGACTCTCACTGGGGTACAGGTCCCCCTCCTCTCCTGAAGGTGCTGACTCTCACTGGGGTACAGGTCCCCCTCCTCTCCTGAAGGTGCTGACTCTCACTGGGGTACAGGTCCCCCTCCTCTCCTGAAGGTGCTGACTCTCACTGGGGTACAGGTCCCCTCCTCTCCTGAAGGTGCTGACTCTCACTGGGGTACAGGTCCCCCTCCTCTCCTGAAGGTGCTGACTCTCACTGGGGTACAGGTCCCCTCCTCTCCTGAAGGTGCTGACTCTCACTGGGGTACAGGTCCCCCTCCTCTCCTGAAGGTGCTGACTCTCACTGGGGTACAGGTCCCCCTCCTCTCCTGAAGGTGCTGACTCTCACTGGGGTACAGGTCCCCTCCTCTCCTGAAGGTGCTGACTCTCACTGGGGTACAGGTCCCCCTCCTCTCCTGAAGGTGCTGACTCTCACTGGGGTACAGGTCCCCTCCTCTCCTGAAGGTGCTGACTCTCACTGGGGTACAGGTCCCCCTCCTCTCCTGAAGGTGCTGACTCTCACTGGGGTACAGGTCCCCTCCTCTCCTGAAGGTGCTGACTCTCACTGGGGTACAGGTCCCCCTCCTCTCCTGAAGGTGCTGACTCTCACTGGGGTACAGGTCCCCCTCCTCTCCTGAAGGTGCTGACTCTCACTGGGGTACAGGTCCCCCTCCTCTCCTGAAGGTGCTGACTCTCACTGGGGTACAGGTCCCCCTCCTCTCCTGAAGGTGCTGACTCTCACTGGGGTACAGGTCCCCCTCCTCTCCTGAAGGTGCTGACTCTCACTGGGGTACAGGTCCCCCTCCTCTCCTGAAGGTGCTGACTCTCACTGGGGTACAGGTCCCCCTCCTCTCCTGAAGGTGCTGACTCTCACTGGGGTACAGGTCCCCCTCCTCTCCTGAAGGTGCTGACTCTCACTGGGGTACAGGTCCCCCTCCTCTCCTGAAGGTGCTGACTCTCACTGGGGTACAGGTCCCCCTCCTCTCCTGAAGGTGCTGACTCTCACTGGGGTACAGGTCCCCCTCCTCTCCTGAAGGTGCTGACTCTCACTGGGGTACAGGTCCCCCTCCTCTCCTGAAGGTGCTGACTCTCACTGGGGTACAGGTCCCCCTCCTCTCCTGAAGGTGCTGACTCTCACTGGGGTACAGGTCCCCCTCCTCTCCTGAAGGTGCTGACTCTCACTGGGGTACAGGTCCCCCTCCTCTCCTGAAGGTGCTGACTCTCACTGGGGTACAGGTCCCCCTCCTCTCCTGAAGGTGCTGACTCTCACTGGGGTACAGGTCCCCCTCCTCTCCTGAAGGTGCTGACTCTCACTGGGGTACAGGTCCCCCTCCTCTCCTGAAGGTGCTGACTCTCACTGGGGTACAGGTCCCCCTCCTCTCCTGAAGGTGCTGACTCTCACTGGGGTACAGGTCCCCCTCCTCTCCTGAAGGTGCTGACTCTCACTGGGGTACAGGTCCCCCTCCTCTCCTGAAGGTGCTGACTCTCACTGGGGTACAGGTCCCCCTCCTCTCCTGAAGGTGCTGACTCTCACTGGGGTACAGGTCCCCCTCCTCTCCTGAAGGTGCTGACTCTCACTGGGGTACAGGTCCCCTCCTCTCCTGAAGGTGCTGACTCTCACTGGGGTACAGGTCCCCTCCTCTCCTGAAGGTGCTGACTCTCACTGGGGTACAGGTCCCCCTCCTCTCCTGAAGGTGCTGACTCTCACTGGGGTACAGGTCCCCCTCCTCTCCTGAAGGTGCTGACTCTCACTGGGGTACAGGTCCCCCTCCTCTCCTGAAGGTGCTGACTCTCACTGGGGTACAGGTCCCCCTCCTCTCCTGAAGGTGCTGACTCTCACTGGGGTACAGGTCCCCTCCTCTCCTGAAGGTGCTGACTCTCACTGGGGTACAGGTCCCCCTCCTCTCCTGAAGGTGCTGACTCTCACTGGGGTACAGGTCCCCCTCCTCTCCTGAAGGTGCTGACTCTCACTGGGGTACAGGTCCCCTCCTCTCCTGAAGGTGCTGACTCTCACTGGGGTACAGGTCCCCCTCCTCTCCTGAAGGTGCTGACTCTCACTGGGGTACAGGTCCCCCTCCTCTCCTGAAGGTGCTGACTCTCACTGGGGTACAGGTCCCCCTCCTCTCCTGAAGGTGCTGACTCTCACTGGGGTACAGGTCCCCTCCTCTCCTGAAGGTGCTGACTCTCACTGGGGTACAGGTCCCCCTCCTCTCCTGAAGGTGCTGACTCTCACTGGGGTACAGGTCCCCCTCCTCTCCTGAAGGTGCTGACTCTCACTGGGGTACAGGTCCCCCTCCTCTCCTGAAGGTGCTGACTCTCACTGGGGTACAGGTCCCCCTCCTCTCCTGAAGGTGCTGACTCTCACTGGGGTACAGGTCCCCCTCCTCTCCTGAAGGTGCTGACTCTCACTGGGGTACAGGTCCCCCTCCTCTCCTGAAGGTGCTGACTCTCACTGGGGTACAGGTCCCCCTCCTCTCCTGAAGGTGCTGACTCTCACTGGGGTACAGGTCCCCTCCTCTCCTGAAGGTGCTGACTCTCACTGGGGTACAGGTCCCCCTCCTCTCCTGAAGGTGCTGACTCTCACTGGGGTACAGGTCCCCTCCTCTCCTGAAGGTGCTGACTCTCACTGGGGTACAGGTCCCCCTCCTCTCCTGAAGGTGCTGACTCTCACTGGGGTACAGGTCCCCCTCCTCTCCTGAAGGTGCTGACTCTCACTGGGGTACAGGTCCCCCTCCTCTCCTGAAGGTGCTGACTCTCACTGGGGTACAGGTCCCCCTCCTCTCCTGAAGGTGCTGACTCTCACTGGGGTACAGGTCCCCCTCCTCTCCTGAAGGTGCTGACTCTCACTGGGGTACAGGTCCCCCTCCTCTCCTGAAGGTGCTGACTCTCACTGGGGTACAGGTCCCCCTCCTCTCCTGAAGGTGCTGACTCTCACTGGGGTACAGGTCCCCCTCCTCTCCTGAAGGTGCTGACTCTCACTGGGGTACAGGTCCCCCTCCTCTCCTGAAGGTGCTGACTCTCACTGGGGTACAGGTCCCCCTCCTCTCCTGAAGGTGCTGACTCTCACTGGGGTACAGGTCCCCCTCCTCTCCTGAAGGTGCTGACTCTCACTGGGGTACAGGTCCCCCTCCTCTCCTGAAGGTGCTGACTCTCACTGGGGTACAGGTCCCCCTCCTCTCCTGAAGGTGCTGACTCTCACTGGGGTACAGGTCCCCCTCCTCTCCTGAAGGTGCTGACTCTCACTGGGGTACAGGTCCCCCTCCTCTCCTGAAGGTGCTGACTCTCACTGGGGTACAGGTCCCCCTCCTCTCCTGAAGGTGCTGACTCTCACTGGGGTACAGGTCCCCCTCCTCTCCTGAAGGTGCTGACTCTCACTGGGGTACAGGTCCCCTCCTCTCCTGAAGGTGCTGACTCTCACTGGGGTACAGGTCCCCCTCCTCTCCTGAAGGTGCTGACTCTCACTGGGGTACAGGTCCCCCTCCTCTCCTGAAGGTGCTGACTCTCACTGGGGTACAGGTCCCCCTCCTCTCCTGAAGGTGCTGACTCTCACTGGGGTACAGGTCCCCCTCCTCTCCTGAAGGTGCTGACTCTCACTGGGGTACAGGTCCCCCTCCTCTCCTGAAGGTGCTGACTCTCACTGGGGTACAGGTCCCCCTCCTCTCCTGAAGGTGCTGACTCTCACTGGGGTACAGGTCCCCCTCCTCTCCTGAAGGTGCTGACTCTCACTGGGGTACAGGTCCCCCTCCTCTCCTGAAGGTGCTGACTCTCACTGGGGTACAGGTCCCCTCCTCTCCTGAAGGTGCTGACTCTCACTGGGGTACAGGTCCCCCTCCTCTCCTGAAGGTGCTGACTCTCACTGGGGTACAGGTCCCCCTCCTCTCCTGAAGGTGCTGACTCTCACTGGGGTACAGGTCCCCCTCCTCTCCTGAAGGTGCTGACTCTCACTGGGGTACAGGTCCCCCTCCTCTCCTGAAGGTGCTGACTCTCACTGGGGTACAGGTCCCCCTCCTCTCCTGAAGGTGCTGACTCTCACTGGGGTACAGGTCCCCCTCCTCTCCTGAAGGTGCTGACTCTCACTGGGGTACAGGTCCCCCTCCTCTCCTGAAGGTGCTGACTCTCACTGGGGTACAGGTCCCCCTCCTCTCCTGAAGGTGCTGACTCTCACTGGGGTACAGGTCCCCCTCCTCTCCTGAAGGTGCTGACTCTCACTGGGGTACAGGTCCCCCTCCTCTCCTGAAGGTGCTGACTCTCACTGGGGTACAGGTCCCCTCCTCTCCTGAAGGTGCTGACTCTCACTGGGGTACAGGTCCCCTCCTCTCCTGAAGGTGCTGACTCTCACTGGGGTACAGGTCCCCCTCCTCTCCTGAAGGTGCTGACTCTCACTGGGGTACAGGTCCCTCTCCTCTCCTGAAGGTGCTCACTCTTATTGGGGTAGAGGTCCCCCTCCTCTCCTGAAGGTGCTGACTCTCACTGGGGTACAGGTCCCCCTCCTCTCTTGAAGGTGCTGACTCTCACTGGGGTACAGGTCCCCCTCCTCTCCTGAAGGTGCTGACTCTCACTGGGGTACAGGTCCCCCTCCTCTCCTGAAGATGCGGACTCTCACTGTGGTACAGGTCCCCCTCCTCTCCTGAAGGTGCTGACTCACTGGGGTACAGGTCCCCTCCTCTCCTGAAGGTGCTGACTCTCACTGGGGTACAGGTCCCCCTCCTCTCCTGAAGGTGCTGACTCTCACTGGGGTACAGGTCCCCTCCTCTCCTGAAGGTGCTGACTCTCACTGGGGTACAGGTCCCCCTCCTCTCTTGAAGGTGCTGACTCTCACTGGGGTACAGGTCCCCCTCCTCTCCTGAAGGTGCTGACTCTCACTGGGGTACAGGTCCCCCTCCTCTCCTGAAGGTGCTGACTCTCACTGGGGTGCAGGTCCCCCTCCTCTCCTGAAGGTGCTGACTCTCACAGGGGTACAGGTCCCCTCCTCTCCTGAAGGTGCTGACTCTCACTGGGGTACAGGTCCCCCTCCTCTCCTGAAGGTGCTGACTCTCACTGGGGTACAGGTCCCCCTCCTCTCCTGAAGGTGCTGACTCTCACTGGGGTACAGGTCCCCTCCTCTCCTGAAGGTGCTGACTCTCACTGGGGTACAGGTCCCCCTCCTCTCCTGAAGGTGCTGACTCTCACTGGGGTACAGGTCCCCCTCCTCTCCTGAAGGTGCTGACTCTCACTGGGGTACAGGTCCCCCTCCTCTCCTGAAGGTGCTGACTCTCACTGGGGTACAGGTCCCCCTCCTCTCCTGAAGGTGCTGACTCTCACTGGGGTACAGGTCCCCCTCCTCTCCTGAAGGTGCTGACTCTCACTGGGGTACAGGTGTTCTCCTCTCCTGAAGGTGCTGACTCTCACTGGGGTACAGGTCCCCCTCCTCTCCTGAAGGTGCTGACTCTCACTGGGGTACAGGTCCCCCTCCTCTCCTGAAGGTGCTGACTCTCACTGGGGTACAGGTCCCCCTCCTCTCCTGAAGGTGCTGACTCTCACTGGGGTACAGGTCCCCCTCCTCTCCTGAAGGTGCTGACTCTCACTGGGGTACAGGTCCCCCTCCTCTCCTGAAGGTGCTGACTCTCACTGGGGTACAGGTCCCCCTCCTCTCCTGAAGGTGCTGACTCTCACTGGGGTACAGGTCCCCCTCCTCTCCTGAAGGTGCTGACTCTCACTGGGGTACAGGTCCCCCTCCTCTCCTGAAGGTGCTGACTCTCACTGGGGTACAGGTCCCCCTCCTCTCCTGAAGGTGCTGACTCTCACTGGGGTACAGGTCCCCCTCCTCTCCTGAAGGTGCTGA